>NW_007728079.1:381067-428008 GCF_000696425.1 Galeopterus variegatus | reverse complement strand
CGCGCCTGCCCGCCCCTCCCCTGGCGCCGCCCCGCGTGCGGCGCCCGACTCCCCGCGTCCTTCTCCTCGCGTGGTCGCCGAGTCCCCGGGACAGCCCGCCCCGGCCGCCTGGCTCAGAGAGCCTCCCGCGCGGGCGCCCCTTCGCGGTGTCGGGCCGGCGAGCCTCAGGCTCGGGTTCCAAACAGGCCCAGTGACAAGACTGGAAGGATTCCACTGAGACGCTCATTTCTGTTTCTGGGGTGCAGTTACCAATTAGTTCTCTTCTTTTTATACTCTCTGGGGTTTCCAAAGTCTTTACGTTGAGTTTGTATTTATTTTATAATGAGAGAGACAAGCATGTTGTTTTCCCCAGGAACGCCAAAAGGAGGCCACAAGCAAGGTGTTCACGCCCGGCCCACTGTCCGCCGCTTAAAAATACGTGTGAGACGTTGTGTCTAAGGCAGAGTCGGGAGGCTGGAAAGGGTCTTGGGAATCCGTTTAGACTTTTCATATTTTCATTTATTTGAAAATCTCAGACCTATCTATGCTTGTTGGAAAGTCCTACGTTTTTACCACTGCCTGTAGGAAACTCTTGGCTCTAGAGGGGGAAAGGAAAAGCCATTTGGGGCCATCCCCACTCCGACAAGACAGTAGTGACATTTTTAGACGTTTTAGACGCTGTGTACACAAAGACTTCTTTTCACAGAAAGAGTTCTAGTGAGGATGAGAACAAGTGGGAGAAAGGATAACCAAGGTTTTCCTCAAGGCAGGGAGCAAAAATCTGATTCCCGGGAGCATAAATTATGTCTGAGATTTTACCCAGGACTCTTTCCAGATCACTCAGTTTGTACAGCCAGACACTTTTATTTGAAACGTGCAGAAACCGAGGAGGACAGATTTTGACCCTCCACCCTGGGGGCTGCTCAGTGGGTTTTTAATGCCGCTGCTTATTTTGCTCACTCTGTTCCTTTATCCTGGATTTCTCTTTATCCCCATATTTACCTGTTGAATTGCTCCCAAGCCTTCAAAATCCAACTCAAATGCCTTCTTTGATGATGTTCTTCCAGATATCCAGTCAGATCTATGAGGTCAATTAATGTCTCTTTCCCAGAACTCTGTGCCTCTGTTACAGCTCTAAGTTCAGCTGTATGTCACAGCTGTCTATGTCCTCCTATCTCCCGACTAACTGTCAGAGCCTGCAAGGCAGGATATGTTTCTGACTCATGTAGATCCCCCAGGCGATTGGTCACCTGCATGTTTTAAAATAAATAACCATTCTTTGGTTGTATATAAACTGTGTGCTTATGGTCAAAATTCAAATACCTAAAAGTATAAGGAAGGGAATAACTCCCCCACATCCCCACATTCTGAAATAACCGCTATTAATGTTTCAGTAATCATAATCTTTCCATAAATATGCATATTTTCCCTCATAGCTCAGTTGTTTAGAGCACAGGGTTGATAACACCAAGTCAAGGGTTCAGATTGCCATACTGGCCAGCTGCCAAAAATAAAAGATACGTATTTTCATGTATCTCTTTATGCACATGTCCATACATATATGCACAGATGGACTCATTTTGTGCATGCTGTGTTTTCTTTTGCACACCCCCTTACTAGTCTTTTCTTACCTTACTGTTCTCTTCACCACTTTTCCCTATTCCCAACTATTCTATTGGTTAAACAATGTATAGCTTTTCTTAATTTTTCCATGCTAATTTATCTATCTGGATTTTTTGTTCTTGTTTGTTTTTACAAATGGGATAGCATAGTTTATTAGTCCATTTTTGTTGCTTATAACAAAATATACAGAACTGGGTAGTTTGTAAGAAATGAAATTTATTGCTTACAGTTTCAGAGGTTGGGAAGTCCAAAGTCCAGGGAACACATCTGGTGAGGGTCTTCTTGGTGGTAGCTTTACAGCAATGCAGAGGTCTCACATGACAGAAAATGGCTTAGCAGAGAGAGAATTCCTCATGCCCTCTCCTTTTACAGTCCTCAGAACCATGCACCAGACCCCCATTATTAATCCATTCACTATGGCATGGTCCTACAATCTGATCACCTGTTCAAGGCCCCACCTTTCAATTACATAATAGGATTTCCCATGCTCCCAACAGTCACAGTGGGGGCCAAGTTTTCAATACCTGGAACTTTGAGAGACACAATTTAAGCTTCGATGAGTTTGTGGGGGGAGACATTCAATCCACAGCATTCCATACCTGGCCTCCCAAAACTCATGTCCTTTTCACATACAAATACATTCATTTAGTTCCCAAAGCCTTAACTTGTTTCAATTTAAAAGTACAACGTTCAAATTCTCATCTGTGAAATCAAAACAAGTTATCTACTTCCAAGATGCAATGGTGGGACAAGCATAGGGTACATATTCCCATTCAAAAAGGGAGAAATAGTCCAAAAGAAAGAGGTAACAGGTCCCAAACAAGTCCCAAACCCAGTAAGGCAGACATTAAATCTTAAAGCTGACGAATCATGTAGCTTGACTCCATGTTTGATGTCCTCTGCATGCTGGTACAGGGGTTGGGTCCCTAAATCCTCAGGCAGTTCTGCTTCCATGGCTTTTCTGGTCTGAAGCCACACTATGGCTCTTGCAGGCTGGCATTGTATTCTGGTAGCTCCACAATTCTGGAGTCTCCACGGCAGTCTTACTCCCATAGCTTCACTAGGCATGGCCTTGGTGGGGTTTTTCTGTTGCAGTTCTGACCCCACGTTTCCTTTTGGCTTAGCTCTAGTGAAGATGCTATGTGGTGAATCTGTCCCTGTGACAGATCTCTTCCTGGGCTCCCAGGCTTTTCCATACATTCTTTGAAATTGGGATGGAGGCTTCCAAGTTTTCATAGCTCTGGCATCCTGTGAGCCTGCAAACTTAATACCACATGGATGCTGCCAAGGCTTCTAGATTATATCTTCCAAAGCTGTGGGTCCAGCCACACCTGGGGCCAATTCAGCCATGGCTGGAGCAGCCAAAGCGGCTGATATCCTGGTGCTACAAGCAGCTTCCCACAGTGGGCCTGAGCAGCGAGCCTGTGGAGGGCGCCTCAGGCCTGTTCCCTGAGACCATTCTGTCTCCTTAGGGCTTTGGGCCTGTAATGGAAGCATTGGCCCCAGAGGCTCTGCAATTCAATCAGGGCCTTTTCCCCCTTCTCTTGATAATCCCTTTCTTTTTTACTAATCTTATTAGCACCACTGCATTTTTCTTCTGGAAATGCTCTCCGCTTCTCTTCCACATGGCCAGGCTCCCAAATATTCCAAATCTTTTTGCTCTGCTTCCCTTTTAATTATACATTCTGTCTTTATGTTATGCCTTTGCCTCCATAACTCAGCATAGGCTGTTGCAAGTAGCCATGCAGCTTCCTGAATGTTTTGCTGCTTAGAAATTTCTTCTGCCAAATATCTTGGGTGAGCACCTTGAAGTTCCACATTCCATAAAGCTTTTGGACATGAACAGAATGCAGCCAAATTCTTTGCCAGTTCATAGCAAGGGTGATCTTTGCCCCACTTTCCAAGACCTCCTTAGAATGGCCTTTACAGTCCATGTTTCCATAAGCATTCTGGTCACCACCATTTAACCAGTCTCTAAAACATTTCAAACTTTCCCTGGTTTTCTTGTCTTTTAAACTTTCACCAGCATCTAGGGTTTTTCTAGCCTGTTCCTCCAAATTCTTCCAGCCTCTCCTCAACACACAGTTCCAAAGCCACTTCCACATTTTCAATTATTTGTTATAAGCAACACACCACTTCTCTGGTACCAGTTTTCTGTATTAGTCCATTTCTGTGGCTTATAACAAAATATATAGAATGGGGTAATTTGTAAGAAATGAAATTTACTGCTTACATTTCAGAGGCTGGGAAGTCCAAAGTCCAGGGAACACGTCTGATGAGGGTTTTCTTGGTGATGGCTTTACAGCAATGCAGGAGTATCACATGGCAGAAAACAGTGGTGCAGAGAGAGAATTCCTCATGCTCTCTCCTTTTACACTCCTCAGAACATGCACCTGACCCCCATTATTAATCCATTCGCTATGGCATGGTCCTACAATCTAATCATCTCCTCAAGGCCCCACCTTTCAATTACCATAATAGGATTTTCCATTTCCAACAGTCACAGTGGGGGCCAAGTTTCCAATACCTGGAACTTTGAGAGACACAATTTAAACTTCAGTGAGTTCTGGGGGGTGGGGGAACGTTCAATCCACAGCACATAGTATATATACTTCTCTGTTTCTTGCTTTTCTCATTAAACAACAAATCATAAAAATACTTTCCATTCAACTGGTATAACTCTAATTTATTCCTGTATTTTAGAGGCTGCTTAAGGTTCCATGGTACGGATGTACTGAAATTTATTTGAGTTCTCTATCCATGACACTCAACTTCCTTTAATAAAAAAATTGCCACTGCTATCAATGTTTCAGTAAACATCCTTATATGTATATCCAAATGCCCTGGTACTTTAATTTCTGAGGGACAGATAATCAGATATGAGATTGATCTATTTAAAATACTGATAAACTGGGGCCGGCCGCCTGGCTCACTCAGGAGAGTGTGGCACTGATAGCACCGAGGCCGCGGGTTTGGATCCCATATAGGGATGGCTGGTGCGCTCACTGGCTGAGCGTGGTGCAGATGACACTGAGCCAAGGGTTGCGATCCCCTTACTGGTATAAAAAAAAAAAAAAAAAAAAAATGCGGATAGACTGACATCTAAAAGGCTGTAACAATTTTGGGCTTTATAATTTTAGCCATTTGGATAAGTAAATAGTGATAGTTTGATGTTCCTTTGTTTTTCACTACTAGTGAAGTTGCTCATCTTTTCTCTTTTTTTTCCTCTTTGAATTTTTTGTTCTGTAAATTACTTATTTGTATACTTAGCTCATTTTTCTTTTGAGTTACTGGTCTTTTTCTTTTCAACCTGTAAGAATTTCTTATATATTATAGATAGTATCTTTTTAATATGTTGTATCTGTTGCAAGTACTTTCTTCAATCTATCATTTATCTTTTTACTTTGTAATTTTTTTAACCAATTACTACTTATTTAGGTTGACATCAAGTTACCAACAAATTTGTCTTATGACTATAGTCAATACAGCACTTAGGAAATGAAAATAGACTTTGCAGTTTCAAACTTACATCGGAAACCAATATTCTATTTCAGTATTTTGTAATTTATTCTAGAATATAGTACACCATCCTACTCCATAATCCCATACTTAGTCACTATCAATCAACATTGCCCCATTCATGAATGTAGTTATATTTATAGTATGGTACAAATTTTCTATATATTATCATCTGGTAGGGTTACATTAAATACACCATTTTGATTAATCACAATTCTGGTTAACAAAGAGTTACCACATTTAGTAGTCACCATTTTTTTTTCTGCCTCAAATTCACTCCTTTGGGAAAATGCCTCCCACTGTCTCCCCCCTGCAATTCTGCTGGTCTACCAATCATGGAACCCCACTCTCCTGACCACAATAGTGGGCATGACCCACACTAGAACAAATGGACTCCCTGTTCAAGGAATTTGAGTCTTGAATTTTAGGATGGCAGTGTCTTAAAAGGATTGACCTTAATCCCAGCTACTGAAATCCTAAGATCTACCCTTTTATTTTAATTGTATATACTTAGTTATTTTCTTAGTGATTGCCTGGGCATTGCAATTAACATTGAGTTTAAAATACTCTAACTCAGATTAACTGACTTCAAATTTCAATAGTATACACAAATTTTGCTCCAATATAGCTCTATTCCACCTCGTGCTACTATTTCAATACAAGTATTATTTTTATTATTCCATACATTGCGAACCCATCAACAGTTTCATAGTTAGTTATTGCTTTATGCAGTTGTCTTTTAAATCAGATAGAAGAGTTAAAAATAAAAATACATTTATACTGTCTTTTATATTTACCTACTTAGCTATGTGTATCAGTTCTCTTTATTTCTTCATGTAGGTTCAAGTTACTCTCTAGTGTCCTTTTATCTCATCTTGAAGGACTCCCTTTAGCATTTGTTGTGGGGCAGGTCTACTAGCAAAAAATTCTCTCAGTTTTTGTTTTCTTGAAATGACTGCATTTTTTCTTCATTTTTGAATTCTCGATTGACAGGATTTTTTTTTGTTTTTTGTTTGTTTGTTTTTCCCCAGCATTTTGAATATATCATCCCACTGCCTTCTGGCCTTCATGGTTTATGATGAAAAGTCAGCTGTTAATATTATTGAGGATCCCTTGCATGTGAAGAGCCATTTTTCTCTTTATGCTTTAAAGACTCTGTCTTTGGGTTTTTACAGTTTGAGTATGATGTGTCCAGGTGTGGATCTCTTTGTATTTAGCCTACTTAGTTTGTTGAACTTCTTGGGTGTGCAGATTAATGTTTTTCATCAAATTTGGGAAGTTTTTAGCCATTATTTCTTCAAATATTGTTTCTGTAATTTTCAATCTTCCTCTCCTTTTGAAACTCCCATTATGCTTATGTTGGTACGATTGATGGTGTCACATGAGTCTTTGAGGCTTCGTTCATTTTTTTCCCTTTCTATTCTTCAGCCTGGATTGTCTCAATTACCTACCTTCAAGTTTGCTGATTCTTTTTTTCTCCCTGTTAAATCTGCTCTTAAGCCCCTCTAATGAATTCGGCATTTCAACTCCAAAATTTCTATTTGGTTCTTTTTTATAATTTCTGTCTTTATCGATAATCTCTATTTTGTAGAACACCATTTTCTTTCCTTTAATTCTTTGCACATTGTTTTCTTTAGTTCTTTGAACATATTTATAATAGGTGACTTAACAACTGTACCTAGTATGTCCAGAATCTGGGCTTCCTCGGGGACAGTTTCTATTGACTGCTTTTTCCCCCCATGTATGAGCCATACTTCCCAGTTTATTTGTGTCTTATAATTTTTTGTTGAAAAACAGGACATTGTAAATTACATAATGTGACAACTCTGGAGATCAGATTCCAACCTCACGGTTTGTTTTCATTTCTTTTTGTTATTGTTGTTGTAGCTACTACTGCTACTGCTGTTTGTTTGTTTGTTTAGTGACTTTCCTGATCTAATTTTGTGAAGCCTATATTCTTTGTCCTGTGCAATCACTGAAGTTTCTGCCCAATTAAATTAGTAGCTGATAAATAAATAAATAAATAAATAAATAAATAAATAAATAAATAAATAAATTAGTAGTTGAATAATGATTAAACAAAGATTTTCTTAAATGCCTTGAACCAATAATTTTCCCATCCTTTGCTGAGGAGTTCTATGCGTATTTGGGGCAAGCCTTCAATGCTCCAACAGTTTACAACTCTGACTTAGCCTTCATCTCCTGCATTTCAGAACCATCAAATCAACCAGAAGTGAGAGATTAGGGTTTTCTCAAGTCTCTTCCGAGCATACACACAGCCCTGCACACTTACTGGGTCTTCTACATTCCCTGGAATATGTTGGAGCTTTTCAAATCCCCTTATGAACATCTCATTCTCCAGATTTTTCTTTTAAGTGTTTTTCTACCAGCCTCTTATTTGCCCCAACTGTCATTACTGCCTCAGGCAGCTGTGATGTTAAACAATTGTCACTGACTGTTTTTGACAAACACCCTAGGGACGGCCCCATGGCTCACTTGGGAGAGTGCGGCACTGGTAGCGCTGAGGCCGTGGGTTTGGATCCTATATCGGGATGACTGGTGTACTCACTGGCTGAGCGTGGTGCTGACCACACCAACTGTGCTGAGGTTTGTGATCCCCTTACTTGTCAAAAAAAAAAAAAAAAAAAAAAAAAAGATAAACACTCTAGGGATAGACCTTTTCTCAGTGACCAAGCTCTAAGTCAAGTCAAATAAAGACAAGCTCTTTAATGAAACTTTTCCAGAAGGCTGCCAGCAGGTCAAAAAGTGGCAATTACCTGGGGATAGAGCCTTTTGAGGAGCTCCAAATCCCTTATGCTCCATCCAGTGAGTTCTAAACTGCTGTTTTTCACAGCTATGATGGTTGTGAGGCTGTTGGTTTTTAACACTACTGCAGAACTGGGGACGGGGGGATGGGAATAGGGCAAGTTAAAATTCCACGAAGCCCACTATTTTTTTTTTTTATCAAGATTCAGCAGTTTTATTTGAATTAATGCTCCTCAGATTGTTACAGGCCTTTGATTAATATCCATAGTTCTGAAAAAGTTCATTTTGACCATTTTTCTCAGTATTCTTGTTGCTTATATAAAGATGTAGAGTTTTGGATGTCCTTACTCTGCCATTGTGAAAGTGCTTCTACCTTCCTAGTTAACTTATTACTAAATATTTTATGGGGTTTGTCACAATTTTGATATGAATATTTCCCCCATTTCCATAGCTGGCTAATATTGAGAAAAACAATCAAGTTTTAAAATTTATCTTGTATCCATCCACCTTACTCAATTTTATCGTTAACTCCAGTATGGTTTTCTTAAAAGTATCTTTTGAAAATTCTAGACAAACAACATATCATTAAAAAATAAATAATTTCATATCTTTCTAGTATTTATAGCAATTTTTTATGCATATAACAATTACAATTTTTTTCTCATCTTATAGCATTTGCCAGAATCTGCAAAACAATGGTGAATAACAGTGGTGTGGGGAATTTCCTGTTTCATGCCTGATTTTAATTGAAATGACTAATTGTTTCCAAGTTTAGAATAATTGCTGCTGGTTTTTATTGGATAATTTGATCATAATTAATAATTCTTTTTTCCTAACAATGAATGTTGAATTGAACTGAGCTCTTGGTTCACAAAATTTGCAGGAGCTTTTAAATTTAGGTTTTAACACTCTCAGAACTATTACTTGAAGGTAACTCGTGAAGTGTTTTATAACCTGGAATCACACAGACAGGCAGTTGAATTACGAATTAAGAGATTACTACAGGGAACTTGAAGAGGGCTAAAGAACATACCCATGAACACTTTAACAGAAAATTTCCCTAAGATAAAATTTCTGCCTGAATTGTTTGTGCTATTAATGATTCTACTTAAATTGGGTGGGGGAATTCAAGCTGTATCAGAAGGAAAGACACCCCTGTGTCAGACTGGCATGTGTGATGTTTTGGGATCCATAGAACCATTGTTCTTGCTGTAGTCTTCTCCCATGCTATTACCTGAGACCCAGAACACTGAATCAATAGATTGTAAGTTAGCATTTGAACCCTGACCAGGTTAAGCCCTACAAGTCCCCCGCTTCCTGTTACCCATGCTACCCATTCTTGTGAAAAAGGTAACCTCTGTTATCTACCCAGTTGGCTTCTCATCTTGACTCCCTTTTCATTTTGTTCCACTTAGAATTGAAAACAAGGCTCCGGAATTTTTACCTTGAAACTGACTTTAAACCCTTGAGAATCTCCAGGCCTCACCCTCTCTAACCAACTAGTGACATCAAGCACTGAGACTTAGCACGCAGCTCAGGTTCCTTAGTTGTTCCGTTCCCTGCCTGGCCTCAAATTGACCTCCATAGGCTGGCCCCAACTTGCACCAGTACCTAGAGAGCTGTGGTTAGTTTGTGAGCAGTACATTCTAAGAATGGACTATTGTCAAAATGGTATTTATTCTGGGGCCGGCCGGTGGCGCACTGGATGGTGCGCCGCTTGGGAAGCGCGGCGGCACTCCCGCCCACGGGTTCGGATCCCACATGCAGACCGGTTCCCACTCACTGGCTGAGCGAGGCGCGGGGGCAGCACCGAGGGTTGCAATCCCGTTGCCAGTCCCCGGTCCGGTACGGGGGCAACACTGAGGGTTGCGATCCGTTGCCGGACACAGAAAAAGACAAAAGACAAAAAAAAAAAAATGGTATTTATTCTTTTTTTACTTTTCAACAAATATTTATTAAATGTAAGAAATACAAACTTCTCCCCTTCCATGGTTTCTGACTCTGGTCCAAAAAATAGTTCTTTTGCTTTTCCAGAAGTGTCAGGGAGAAAGCTTTAATCCTCTTTCCTTTTATCTTCCACTTGCTGTTTCTTATGGGAGGTAGAATGTTTTATGTGATTGTTGTTTTAGAAAAAGGATCATTGCATTCACGTGGTCAAGTCCCTTTCTGGCTTTCTTTTGGAATGATCCTCCCTACAGGAGATATACACTCTTCTCTTCTTTGTATGGTAGACTAGTTGAAGCAGACCCTGTGGTTGTGTGAGTTCTGCATGTGCTTGGTTAGGTAATTTCAATTTTAGGGGAAGGAGTACAAAGCCCCTTTTGACCTCTAACCCAAGCTATGTTCTCCAATTTAGCATTATCATAAAAAAGATAGTATTTGTATTATTGTCTGATTCCTGGATTGATATTCTATTTTTCAGAACTCAGAGGGAAGATGGGTATTATTCTCAAACTTCAATTATCAGTGTTCATTTTGTGAAAGTTATAGCTAGGAACTATGGAGAAGTCAGAGAATTTATGTACATGGTTACTGCCCTCAAGAAATGTGTAGTTTTACAGTGGAGATAAGACGTTTACACAAATAACAACAATCCAAACAGGGATGGGGATATTATAATCAAATGTTTTGGAATCACTTTATGGTTTAAGAATTTGTGACAGGTGCTGAAGACATAGATATGTTATTATCTCTCCTCTCCAGCACCTTACAGAGAAATCTTCACAGAAAACAGCGTACTTGACCTGGTCTAAGAAGGGCAAAATTTCAAAGGGCCAACACAATAGAAGATAGTCTAGGCAGAGGAAACAGCATGAACACGACCATGGAAGCAGGAATGCTCAAGGCAAGCAGCCCATTTTGATGGAACTGGAGGTATCTTATAGGGGAATAATGAGAGATAACTGGACAAGTAGGTTGGAACTGAAGTGTGTGGTTTCTTGTCTGCTAAGCAGAGGCAGTATGGCCTAATGATTTGGTATCAGTAACCCTCGGACAGAAAATAAAAGCGTCCAAAGGAGGCTAAACTCTGAAGGAAAAATGTCTCAAAATAAAAACTTCCTCTATACTTTATTCAGTATACAATCATAGAATACCTAAATTGGCAAAGTTAGATATATTCTAGTTCAAACTTCTCATTTTAAAAATGAAGAAAGGAGCTCAAAGAGATAAATATTCATATAAACCCTAGGTACATACCTAAAAATATTGAAAATGACATCAATGCGAGATATTCATCACAAGAAATAAAAGCCTCAAGAGTATCATCTTTGAAGAAGGACAGATGACCTCCAAAATTTCAATAACACAATGAGGGAGAACTGTTTCAGAAGCACAAATTAAATAATTTCCTATAAAGCGAGTGAAAAGATTCTGGTCCTTCCATGTGTGGATACTGGTCATATGTGAACCAGGGGACTGCATCACAATAATCATCAGATTATTGTTAGGGGTTTTTTTCACGTTATAGTCATACACCTAACTGTCTCTAAGGTAACTTTTCAACCCCCAGCAAGCCTTTAAAATGGTAGTAGACATCTATTATTGGTGTTTGCTGAGATGAACGGGAGGCCACTGGACTGGTCCTTCCATGTGTGGATACTGGTCATATGTGAACCAGGGGACTGCATCACAATAATCAGCAGATTATTGTTAGGGGTTTTTTTCACGTTATAGTCATACACCTAACTGTCTCTAAGGTAACTTTTCAACCCCCAGCAAGCCTTTAAAATGGTAGGAGACATCTATTATTGGTGTTTGCTGAGATGAACGGGAGGCCACTGGAAAGGGTTGCCATTATGAGTCTCAGCAGGAAGCTGTCTCCTACGCCTCACTTGTCACACTGTGAGTTCCATGGGACAAGCAGGAACAAGATATAGAGAGGAACACCTATGGGAAACAGACGTAAACATTATATTAAGAATAATTAAGTTAATAAAATGGACACTCTCTAACCCACTTTCGTCACCAAATATTTTATGCACTGTGACCCCATGCAGCCAGAGGGAGAGTTTTAACAAGAGCACCAGACTCCCTGAAACTAGATGTCCAGAATCCAGCACAGATGATGCAAACTGCTAGTGCTTTGAGGTTGCTAGTTATCCAGCCCTTCCTGGGGATGGATATTGAGAAGGGCTCAACCTTAGTGCCCTTAAGCAAATGTCTTTTTTCTTTTTTTAAAGCTTTATTTATTTATTCACATAACATGCAATTCACCCATTTAAAGCTTAAATTCAATGGTTTTTATTATGTTCACAGATATGTACAACCATCACCACAGTCAATTTTAGAATAATTTGATTATCTCAAAAAGAAACACTAGCTGGTGAGAATGTAAAACAGTGCAACCACTATGGAAAAAAGTATTGTGGTTCCTCAAGTAAATTAAACACAGAATTGCCGTATTATCCAGTATTCCAATTCTGGGTATATATCCAAAAGAATTGAAAACAGGGCTCCAAAGTGATATTTGTACACCTGTGTTTATAGCAGTATTATTCACAGTAGCCAAAATTTGGAAGCAACCCAAGTGTCCATCAACAAGTGAATGGATAAACAAAATGTTGCATGTGTGTGCAACAAAGTGCTATCCAGCCTGAAAAAGGAAGGAAATTCTGACACATGGTACAACATGGAAATATTATGAAAACATTATGCTAAGTGAAATAAGCCAGTTACAAAAAGATAAATATTGTATGTTTCTACTTCTATGAGATACCAAGAGTAGTCAAAATCACAGAGACAGGAAGCAGAATGGTGGTTGCCAAGGGCTGATGGGTAGGGATAAGGCAAGTTAGTGTTTAATGGGTAGAGAGCTTTGGTTGGGGAAGATGAAAAAGTTCTGGATTTGGGTGGTGATGATAGTTGTATAACAATGTGAATGAACTTGATGCCACAGAATTGTAGACTTAAAAATGGTAAATTTTGTTATGTATATATTTACCACAATTTCTAAAAAAAGAAATCATAAAGAGGCTGTTGAGAAGAAAGATTATTTCTAGCCCATCTCCAACATAACTAAACATCATAGCAGCAGTGCAGAAAGGGTGTGGACTCCAAAGGCAGACAGGCTTCTTGCCTCCACTTGTGACCCATGTGACCAATACACTGTCTACTTGTTCTAACTCCTGTGTCCTCATCAGGAAATGGGAATAATATAATAGCATGGCCCTGATAGTTGTGGAGCTCTCTTGAAATCCAAAATTCTGTTAGGCCACTATATAGTATATACTTTCCAACATAAAATGGCATATAGCATAAAAGGAAATAAGTAAAAATAAACAAACAAAAAAGAAATCCCATACCCTTTAGCCATTATCTTCTAATCCCCATTAACCCCTTTCCCCCACTCTTCACCCCTAGCCCTAAGCAATCACTAATCTACTTTCTGTCTCTATAGATTTCCCTATTCTGGGCTTTCATATGAAATGGAATCATAAAATATGTTATCTTTTGTGATTGGGCTTCTTTGTCTTTTTTGCTTTTAACTGCCTCTGCCTGTGAAAAGCTGCATTTCCACAATAGGAACTCAGAGATGTGGGCAAGCCCTGGGCAGGGCATTTGAGATCATTAGGAATGAAAACTAGATGAAAGTTTTAAAATTTAAAGCAGTTTTAAGTTTTCTCATTATAAAAGTAATATATTTATTGTGAAAATCTCAAAGAATATAGAATATCAAAAATAATCAAATAAAAATCAGCTCTAATTTCACCTCAGAAACCATCACTATCCACATTTTGATAAATGCTTTCAGAGTTTTTGCTATGCATATTATACACACACATATATCATATTATATATATCTTAAAATCTTTTTTCTGATTATAAGTTACAGATGGTTGTGGAAAACTATTGGAAAGGTATAGAAATGTAAAGTTTACAATGTACCTCATAGCCCTTTCATACAAGTATATCTTCACTTAAGAATGTCATGACATTTTCCATGTTAGCTCAGAGATTTATTTCACTCTTTTTAATAGTCGTTGTAGTCCATTATATGAATGTGCCATTATTTGTTTTAGCATCCTCCATTGATAAAATTTGTGTAGCTTCTAATTTTTAACAATCTTGATTGTGAAATGACACAAGATATTTACACTTGTTTCTTTGTGCTAGTATTTCCTAGAAATGGAATTGCTGGGTCAAAGGGTATAAAAGTACACTGTTGTGTAACCTGTTTTTTTTAACCTCTTAATATTTTATAAACCTTTTTCCAGGTCATTAAATAATTAATTTAGCTGACTAATATTATAATCTATGTATATATATATTAAAATTTATTTTCCCAATCTCCTAACACTGGAAACTGAGTTATTTCTAAATTTTCATTATTATAAACAACCTTGCAATAAACATAACTATAGCTAAATCTTATGCCTAAAATTATATCCTTAAGATAAATACCTAGATATAAAATTGCTCATTCAAGAAAAATGTATATTAAAAATAATAACTTTTGTTGTTTTTTCTTAGTACAGAAATATACATGGTCATCCTAGATTAGAAAATATAGATAGGTAAGGAAATCAAATATGTATAACCTTACTACCCAGAGGTAACCATTGGTATTATTCAGTCTGCATATCTTTTTACATGAATGCAAATATAGAGGATATGTTACTTTGAACTATCTATAATAAACATCTTTTCAGTTATGTCCATTATTATTTCAAATATCTGCCTAATATCATATCTTAAAGATACAACAAATTTTATTTGCCCAATGCTAATGTTAATGTACATATTTTGAAAACTTTTTAGGTGAATGCAGTGCACATGAAGGGAAACATCTCAATGTCAATGAGCCTGGATCCAAATGCCCTGCCTCTTTATGGACCTGTGGGCTTGGGGAGGGAGAAAGACTGAGGGGCTAGGAGAGAAAAGGGACTGAATCAAGATAGAGAAAAGAGCTTCAGCAAGGCTCCCAATAAGGAGGCCTCTGAATGGAGGCACCTGGGCTGGGAATGTAACCATGTATGTGCACATGGCTGGTTGGGGTAGGGAGAAGATGGGCTGAGTCCTCGACTGACTACAACTCCCTCCAGAAAATTGTGGTGCACTGGCAGTGCATCAAGTGTGGTGTGGGGAGGGCAGCTTCTCCCCCATGAGGCCTACCAGGAGAAGTCTAGTAATTGCCTATGGTCAGGCCTGAAGGATCACACATAGGATTTTGGCTGGAGCTGGATTCCCCAATAAATAATAACAAATTTCCAAGACTTGTCAGTATCCCTTTTCACCAGAGTACATGAGAGTACCAGGAGACATGGAAGTTTGACAGGGACACAATAGCAAGGACTAAAATTATTTCTTTCGGGATGTGTAAACTGACATCTGAGGGCAGGTCAAGAGTTCCAACATGACTGGGCAACTAAATGAGCTTCAGAAAATTCTAAGCAGGCTGAGCGAGGACTGATGTAATTGGGTCCCTCCTTTTGGGAGATGATACTGAGTCATCTCCATTTATCTCAGCTGAGGGCTCAAGTTTTGGAGTGAATCCTAAGCACATATTGCATGAAAGTTTGGCTCTGCTCCATGGCCTCAGAAAGTTATAATAAATTCCCTAAATATTAAATTTTCCTTAATAAATCATCTATTTCAGTTTGCCTCTCTTGAGTTTCCTCTGAACCCTTTTGATGTTTTCAGTTCGCACTATTTCGTTAACTAATGGATTCTCTCAGTCCATTACCCATGGCGTATATTGCTTGTGTTAAATTTTCCTACTTCAAGATTTAAATACTTTGAAATTTAATGGAGAGTAAGCACTCTCTGGTTACCTCATCCACACCCTTCATGATTTCATAAAATTTCATCACATCTCTTTTCAGTCTTTATTGTTTTGGCCTGATCCTTTCCTTTTTTAACCCATAAGATGAATAATTCTCAAGACCTTTGGCCACCATATGTGAACTTTTCTGAGTTCTGTTAAATTGCTGCTACTACTACTACTACTACTACTGCTACTACTACTACCACTACTACTATTTTGAATATCTATCATAGGGAAGCACTGTTGCAAGTTCTCAGAGACTGCTGTGGTTTGAATGTGTCCCACAAATTTCATGTGTTGGAAACTTAATTCAAAATTCATATGTTGATTGGAAGTGGAAGTATTAGGATTAGATAAGGTCATCAGGGTGGGGTCCCTGTTGTGGAACTATTGGCTTTATAAGAAAAAGAAGAGAGACCTGCACTGACACACACACTCTTACCCTTCACTGTGTTTGACACAGAGACTGCCACCATGCCCTTGGGCTTACCATCCTCCAGAACCATGAGCCAAATAAATTTCTTTTCTTTAGAAATTACCCAGACTCAGGTATTCTGTTATAGTAACAGAAAATGGACTGAGAGAGACACAAAGTTGAATAACTTATGGACCCCGATAAACCTATCTTCCCTTGAGCTGTAGGAGTAGTGTATTAGGCCAAGTCTTTAGAGCAGAGAGAGTAAAACATTTCAGGTGTACAGTCCATTTGCTAAGTCACAGGACTGTTCAACTCTTCAGTAATGAGCACAGATGAAAATTAATTTTTAACTTTTTGTGTAATGGAAGTAGATTGTCCACAAGGGCAGGAGTGGCTGGTCCTTACAGTCCCAACTTCTGCCTAGAGATTCTCCCTCCTTATAATGAGTTCTAACACCACCTACCCAGAGTTAGGCCAAAACTTTCTGGATAAGGGCACAGTCCTCCACAAGATTGTCCTCACTTCAGATACCAGCTGCAAGTTCATGGGTCCCCAGGCCACCCTCAGTTATGACAAGCTGGCTACAAAGTAAGGGGTCCCACTATCTCCTCAGATTTGATAATTCTCTAGAATGATTCACAGAACTCAGAAAAGTGCTGTAGTTACAATTAGTTTTATTATAGCAAAAGGATACAAATCAGAACTACAAAAGAAAGATATGCATACAGCAAGGTCTGGGAAGGTCCCAAACATAAAGCTTCCATCATCCTCAAAGATGCATTACCCTCCAGCACACCAATCTGTGACAACAGACAGAGTATTACCAATCAGGGAAGCTCACCAGAGCTTTGGTGTCCAGAGTTTTTATTGGGATTTCTTTACATAGACATGATTGATTGAATCATTGCCCAGGTGGTTAAACTCAATCTCTAGCCTCTCTCCCCTTCCTGGAAGTCAAGCTGATACCACATCACTTAAAACCCAACCTAAACACATAGCTGGTCTTTGTGGCATGGCCAGCCCCTATTCCTGAATCATCTCATTAGCATACACTATCTAGAGGCCCACCATGAGTTACCTCATTAGCACAAACTATCAAGTGTGGTCTAAGAGGCTCACTGTGAATAACAAAGACATTCCTATCACTCTGGAAATTCCAAGGATTTAGATGTTACCTACCAGGAATCAGGAACAAGGGCCAGCCAGATTTTTTTATTAAATGCTCCCCCGGGGTCTCTCTCTAAGCACCTCAACATTGGTCTCAAGGGATGCTGGTTTCTCCTCTCTCACTGCAGGCCCCGCCATTCACAATAGATTCACTGCCTCTAGTAATACCTGCTCTCATGCTGGCAGAGGCAAGTCATTACTCTATAACTAATTATAAAAGGTCAAACATATTCACAAAATAGTCCAACATGTACAAAGGAGATAATCACATGATAGCAGGGGGATTGATGCTTCACATTCCCAGGCTTGTTTTTTCTTCTTCCTGTTCCTACAGAAGACAAAGTGAGAGGTTTGGTTCTTCCAGAAATTTTGGTCTTCAGAAAGTGTTAGGGAGGATTTGGGCAAACAGGCATTCCCATATGCTGTTGGTGGTAACGTACATTGGAACAACTCATTGTAGAATAATTTTTAAGTAGCTAAATATATATAAGAAGAAATTGAGAAGGACTTTTTTTGTTCCTAAATTGCATTTAAAACTTATATCTATGTAAGAAAAAAGACACCAGGTAAGGAAAAAACTAGGTATGTATACATGTTAAGTAGAGGCATGAACTCATCAGTTGGAGATGGGCTCAAACACCTGCCTAGGGCTTCTGAAAGGAAGCAAAACTGGCACTACTAGCAGTGACACCACCCCAGCAATATGCTGAGTCCATTTAAGAAGACTGAAGAAGAATGGGAGTAGTGATCTGTGGTGGTCTTGTGAGAAAAGACTATAGTGATCACAAGCCTAGGGCTTCTGAAAGGAAGCAAAACTGGCACTACTAGCAGTGACACCACCCCAGCAATACGCTGAGTCCATTTAAGAAGACTGAAGAAGAATGGGAGTAGTGATCTGTGGTGGTCTTGTGAGAAAAGACTACAGTGATCACAGTGAAAGGCTTTTCCTTTTTCCTTTGGGAGAGAGAAGGGGGGATGCTTTACCCTCCCTGAATCCAAGTGAATGGGAACTCTAAGAGAAACATTAATAAAGATTAGGAATGCCAACAAGAAAGGGACTCCATTCCCATTAGGAGTTCTGCTTAGGCACAGACAAGTTTATTTTCCCTTGTGCCTACCTGACATGGGAGAGAGTTGGAGAAAGGGCACAGCATTCTGCTTTGCACCATCTGGTGTGGCAAGGACACTCGATTGTTGAGAGTGTTGAGAGGACCCTGCAGAAATGTATCTGGGGTTGATTTTTCTTGCCAGTACCCCATTCAAAAAGGTCAGCCATGCTGGGAGCAACAGCTATGACGTGAACCCCAGTGATCCAGTGTGGTAGAAGGTGGGGTGGAAGAGGTTGAGCTGAAGTCAGATCTGGGAACTGTGCAACAGAGAGGGAGGCCTCCAGACTTCTCCAAAGAGCTCAGAATCTTGATGCCTGCCACACAAATGAGCTGAAGTCAGATCTGGGAACTGTGCAACAGAGAGGGAGGCCTCCAGACTTCTCCAAAGAACTCAGAATCTTGATGCCTGCCACACAACATCAACCATTCGCCTGTGTTAGCAGGCACAGCCAACAAGAGATGTTTGAAGTCAGAAGGTGTTTTTGCCTCTCCCCACACACCTCCACTTCTCCTCCCTGTTTCTATCGCTGAAGGAACCCCTCCAAGTTTCCCAGGGAAAGGGAGAGCTTTGAATCAGCTTTGTGTTTTAAATGCAGTGGAAGTTATGGAATCTGCCCTTAAGGGTCTTCGACATACCATAGATGAAAGCAGTGATTAGAAATGCAAAGCCACATCACATTTACACTCTACTAAGAAGAGAGTATTTAAAATAAACCAGTTACATGCATATCCCCTTTAATCTTGCTATTTTAGTTAGGAACTGAGACTACAGATAGTAGCTAATGTATGATGAATTATATACACAAGGATGATATTTGTAATAGCAAAAGCAACAGTAACAACAAAAACAAATAATAGCCACAAAAAACTGTAAACAACATAATGCCATCAATATGTTAAATCAATTATCTCATAATCACATATTTAAAAACAACAAAAAGACTGAAGTGGAGCAGTATGTGTTGATGTAGAAACAGCTCCAAGACATTTTATCCAATGAAAAAAGCAAAGGCCAGCACAATGTGTATAAATCCTCTAAGATAAAAAACTGCTTGTAAAAATATAAAAAAGTACACATACTCGTATATATTGGTATATAAATTAAAAATATTGCTGGAAGGATCCACAAGAAATTTAAGAGTAATTTCCTTTGGAAAGAATGCCTGGGAGACTTTTATTTTTCATTTTATATCATTAGATGTATGAATTTGTTACTAAGGAAATATGGTTATTTTAAAGAACAGAAAAAGTAAGTAAATAGGCTTTACCATGGTACAAATGTACTTAATGTTACTGAACTATACACTTTAAAATGGTGAAAATGGTAAATTTTATGTTATATATATTTTTCCATAATGAAAATTATGTAAGTTTATTTTAAATAGAGAAATACCAAGAGGAGAATAAGGAGTTTCAGGAAGAGAGAGTGTCTGAGTGTGTGAGAAGCTCTGAGGTGTCAGTGAAAACAAGTTCAATGCCTCGTCTTGTGACTCTCACTGAAGGCTACTGCGTAGGAAGCCTCCCTAGGCTTTTATGGGGGCTTCAGAAAGGGGCCAGGACATGCATATTTGTCTGCAATAAGTTGGGGAGGGGAACCTGGCAATTTTTTATTTCCATTGGAGTTGTGATTATACTCTGCACTGTTGTGTGAAATTAAAGAGCAGGAGGATTTATTGGGCGGTGTGACCAGTTTTCTACCTGAGTAACCAAGGGTTTGACTTGCACAAGATCCTATATAAAACCCGGGCTGGATTCTGGGTGGATGAGAAACTGTCCCAGACTCCTAGACTCCAATATCAAAGCTGAAAAGGCCCTTGGGTAGCCCTTCTTTTACTCAAAGACACTGAGAACTAGAGAATGACATGGTCCAAGTCACATGGGTGGTTATTAATTGAACTAGGATTATAACTTGGGTCTCCAGGCCCCTGGCCAAGGAAATGTTTTTCTAAAAAATAAACAGTGACACCAGCACTGTTTTAGTAACGGCTCCATTATCTTCACTCAATTTCTCTTCCTGTTAATTGACCACTGCTCCTCAGAATTGAGGGCCCAGTGTCTGGTCATTAATTTTTTTGTTATATTGCAGAATTCTGGCTGCTAATACCTTATCTAGAATGTTTGTGCCTGTGTTACACATGTGAGATTCATCTACAGTTTCCTGTTTTTGTACTACTATACTTCACTGATTCCGTGACACATATTTTTTCACATTTTAGTATCTCTGAAATCAGGATGCTGCTGACAATTGCTGTTGGCCAGGCCTACATCCTAACATAGCTATCATCACCTGTGCCTGTGTGAACTTGTCAGAAACCTTCCATTGACACCTGCTGGCAAGAGCAAGAAAGCTACAGCATCAAAACTTCCCACAAGAATGTCAGCAATTTGGAAAAAATCCCAGAGACAATAATGGACCCTTCTTCTGGAAAAGGTCATATTACCAATGCTTTTGACTGCACAGAGGACAATATTATATGGAAAAACACTGACATCAGCAGCTTTAAAATAAAAACTGATTCAGAAAGCTTGACTCTGAGTATGAAGATGTTTTCTTTTTTAAGAATGCACAAAAGTGATAGATGTTAAAAATCTTTTAAAATAAGCCTACTCCAGTGCTTGCAGTAAATTTAAAGTAAAAATTCTAAGTGCTAAGAAAGTACTTTTGTAATGTTTCATAAAATGTGAATTTTACAATCATTGACATCTTAGATTAGGTTAAATACGTTAACTATATCAACCTTTGATGTTAAACCACTAAATCAATTGAGGAGAGCCCCATTTTTTTCCTAGGCCTTGACCATTTAAATAACAGAATTTATTAAAGGTCAACTACCACTCAGCTCTGAACCCATGTAATCCTGCGATCTTTTCCAATGCAAGATTTCCAAGGACCATTTCAAGCTTTTCTATGCTAATTGGTCTATTTATGTTTTTCTTATTTCACTATCCATTTTGGTAATTTGTATTTTTACTAGAAAATTACCCATTTTCTTTAGGATTCCAATTTGTTGCTATGTTTCTTTTATTCTACTTTTAATTTCTCTTTTATATGTAGTATCCTACAGAATTCCTAATTTTATCTACTTTTGCTCAGTCTTTTTTTTTTTTTAAATCAGGCCAGCTCTTATAAGGGTCTCAGCCACACCCCCCTGGTACCTGCAGCCAGCCCAGCGATGACCAAGACCCCACTAGAAACCCCCTGGTCTCCCCTGCAGGAATGAGGGAGGTGCCACAGCCCTCAACCCTGACCCACCTCCTTCCTCTTTCTCCCACCCTGTTTCCCTCCCACTTCCCTTCTCTCCCTCCCCCCCAACTGCTCCACAACATCATAGAATGTAAAAAAATATTAATAAATGAATGTAAAAAAAAAAAAAATTGTCTGAATGTAAATATTGATTTGACCCAATTCAAGTGTCTTAATGTAAATATTGATTTGACCCAATTCAAGCTCCTCTCCTTAACAGTACCTTAAAGAGATTATATTACCCGAGAGTTCACAAGGATAACAAAGAATAAATAAAAGAGTAAATTTTCTCTTTAGGATAAATTTACAACAGTTAACACGTACACACACATAAGTGGCAATTTACAAATCATAAGCATATATGACTTCACTGTGGTTGAAGTATTAATCACCAATCTTCCTCACTGAGGCAATCAAGGAACACTCAACCAAGAGTGTCTAGGAAGCACCTTGTCTTTCTTTCTCCTCGATACATCAAGTCCTGTATTTATACCAGTCTGGGTGCTTCTTAGTGTCAAAACTGAAAGCTTCAAGCCCCAGCTCTCTGGAGCCAGGGACGTGTGGGGCCAAGGGTCTCAGCCACACCCCCCTGGTACCTGCAGCCAGCCCAGCGATGACCAAGACCCCACTGGAAAACCCCTGGTCTCCCCTGCAGGAATGAGGGAGGTGCCACAGCCCTTAACCCTGACCCACCTCCTTCCTCTTTCTCCCACCCTGATTCCCTCCCACTTCCCTTCTCTCCCTCCCCCCCAACTGCTCCACAACATCATAGAATGTAAAAAAATATTAATAAATGAATGTAAAAAAAAACAACAACAAAAACCCAAAACTGAAAGCTTCACTGTTAAGAATTCTCTTTTCTCAACTTATCACAGCTTGATGTCCAGCCCTTATATTATTGGATTTATGTCTCAACTGCATAGAGCTCTGATTCTGTTGTTCTTTCATTTTCTCTTTCTATTAGGTGTTGCACAGCACTTAAAAGATAGGAAGCGTTGTGGATTGGGTGAAAGTAAGGAAAGAAAGGGAGCAGCATTTTGGAGCCAGACAAAGGTACAAAAATAGCATAATGGGTAGTGCACGTCTGTGTGCACGCACACACTCTCACATGACTACTGGGTGAAAGTAAGGAAAGAAAGGGAGCAGCATTTTGGAGCCAGACAAAGGTACAAAAATAGTATAATGGGTAGTGCACGTCTGTGTGCGCGCACACACTCTCACATGACTATACATTTTGTCTTATCAGTGTCATTGTGCCTATCTGCTGGCATAATTTAAAAGTTGCCTACATATGTAATCTGGCTAGCACAAATCGCAAGAACCCTAGAAAATGTTTCCTCCCATGACAATTGTTAAGCTTCACAACTGTTAAAGGAGTATTCAAACATAGGACAGGTTCTTACCCTGATGGCTGAATTATTATATCCTCTTGCATAAAGTGGTGTAATGATGACCTCTCAAACTCTTTGCTAAACCTTTGATTCTGTGATTGTTCAGAACTAGAGAGAAATTCCTATAGCAGGCCAGGGTTAAAAATGTAATTACAATTACGCCACAGCTTAAGCCATAGACATCTAGTAATCATCTGATTCATTCTTATCCATTGGTCAATTACACACATGCCTTTCATTTATGAGATGCTCCCTCAGCAGAAATAATACACTAAGATTATTTGTTTCAAAGCTTCCCATTGACATCTGTCATCCGCTACAACAAACCCTTGGAAATTATATAAAGGTTGGAATTTTAATTGCAGATGAGGGGTAAAGTTCTCATTACCCTGCTAACTCCACCCCAGCTGCATGTACATTGGCTTCGGGGGAAAGAGTAAACGACCTAAATAGAGATGACTAAAAAGGGTGCAGCGAGTGCCACAAGAATTTACAAATATTTGAGAGCTACAAAAATAGAAAGGAACTTTTGAGCACAGATAATTGTAGACTCTTAAAGTTAAGAAGAACCTTGGAGATTATTGTCAAGGTTACAATAGGATTAAAATTAACAACAGAATTCTAAAATTGTAGAAACTTTCTAGCTGTAAAATAAGCTTAACTTCCAAGAATTTAAAGTTATTTCACATATCTCTATTTAGTTCAGCTTTTAAAACTCCCAAAGCAACATTTTAAACTCAGTCTCTATCTATTTGTAGGAAGAAAATGCCCACAATAACATTTTAAGAATATATTATTTTCCATGGAGTTCCCATGATCATGAATAGGTTTTCTTTTCCATTTAAATCTTCTACCTATTTACAGAGATCTTAAGATCTCTTATTATTCAGAGTTAAACAGGAAAATATTCATATAATCTCACAGCTAGATCTAAAAGAAACTAGGGTGGAAATTATGCATAGTGCTTATAAAAATTTGTAGTTTGAGTTGAACTTTTGTTTCATACCTTGGAAATCTATGTTTATGGACTAGCTATAGTGTCATCCTCTAGGAAGATATCTACATTTTTTTATTGGGGGGGGGGAAGTCATACTGTTCATCACTGTTACTTATGTTAGCCATTGTTTATCTGCAGTCAAAAGAACCAGTGCATGACGTTTTCCTCATACATGGAAAGGATGTCTTCTGCCTTCTATAACCTAAAATACTTGACCAGCCTATCCTTCCATGAGTGCTTCTGGTTAAGTTGATCTGTTTGCTGCTTTTGTTTTCCATAGTTTGGCAGACACTCTGCCTTAGTTGCAGCTGGCTTTAATGTGGCAAATCTACTTGAATATACCATCTCACACCCTCAAAACACTTTCAGTTCAGCAAAAAAGTGACTGACAGGAAGAAGCAAAGAATATGGGGTTAGCAATCAGTGCCTGTTCTAAAGTAGGCATTAGATTAAAAAATTTTTTTGATAGATGAAAGGATTCTAGCCCCAGCTCTGTCATTATTTATGTAAGAGAACTTGGGCAAGTCACTTCACTTTGGTCCCATTTCTTCATCTGTTAAGAAAAACCCTAGCCCACTGATCTCAAGTCACCATAAAGGGGCTTTGATTAAACCATTCATTATCACCCTTGCTGGGCAACCAAGTCACGAAGGGGAGCTTCTACAACTATGGATGCCAGAGACTACACCTTTAAAGATGAGGTTTCAGTTGGCTTGGGGATAGAGCATCTGTATATTTTGAAAGTCCCACTGGTGCAGTCAGGTTTGAGAACAGCTGCCCAGAAAAACCTTTATAGTATTTTTCCTCCCTGTGGGAGAAAGACTAATTCAACTGCTTAGATGTCCAGAGTCTGAAAATAATTGGTCCAGGCCACTCTACTGGGCAACAGTAAGGGGTTTATAATTTGACCTATCCCCCTTTCTGCCTGCCCAAAGTGGTGTGCTCTGGTCAGCCCTATACAATACTATCTATGGATAAACTCAGTCCCTGCAGGGAAAGCAATGAAGTGGGAATTCAGAAGCTTGAATTCAAGATTCAGCTATGTGGAATCTTGGACGAGTCTCTCTGGGCTTGAATCTTTTCATCTCTCACACAAGTGAGTCAGTTTCAGGCTTCTAAGGTTTCTTCTAGCTCTAACATTCTAGGGGATGCTGATAAACTGCTCACGAAGCTGGAAATGACTGGTGCGATGGATGGGACACGTCCAAAGCTCATACAATGAATGAAATGAAACCTGAAATGTTCTGGCTTTCTATTTGTTATCTACAAAGACTTAGACAAGTCATTGAAGAACAAAATTTTCTTCTAACACTAGTTCTAAGAACTGGGCAAATTAGAGAATAGTTTTATCTCAGGAAAGGAAAGAGCCCAGAGTTATACTCAATGTTTCTTCTCGTCCCTCAAATTTCTGGACTTATATTTGCCAAGAAGCCTTCCTATAGATCAGCCATTGAAGTGCTAAGCTTTTTCCATCTCAGCAAATTTGAAACATTAGCTGTTTTGCAAAAAATGTGTCCTTCCTACCCACTGTTTACTCCAAGTCATAATCAACCACAATATTCTTCTATATTCTGGAATCTAGGAAAATGTCAGGCGGCCTAAGGTCACCAAAATAATGACTCTAAGAACAGTAATATGAAGTACTGTAATATCAATGTGCTTAGTTAGCACTCTATTACCCTGGGTTAATATTGTGTGACTCTGGACTAAATGCAAGAAGTGACTGACTTTAGTCAACAAGATGATCTCACCAATTTCTCATTAGAACATGCATCCATGTAGTGGATTATGTCCCCCCAAAACTCACTGAAGCTTGAATTATGTCCGATTAAACTTCATTAAACTAATAGATTTTAAAATTTACTAGATTGAATATTGTCCTTACAAGAATTATTAAAACTAACCAGTGCTAGGTAAAAGTCTCGTAGCACCTAAATCAATATTACCCTGTGAGTGTTCAATAATGCATAATGTCTGTTAGTGAGCTATTATTACTATTATTTTTTACATCAATTTTTGGTAAATATAGACCAAGGAGAAAATGAAGGAAGATATTTATATGCAAAAGTATTAAAACATACCCCTCCTTTCAACCTATATTACAAAGAAAACCAGTGGCAAAATGTTAGGCCTCATAGTAACAATATCTTCATATGATGCTGTAAATATAAAATTGGTTAGAAACTGCTGTCGTTCTTTCTCGGCATCAGATAAAATTTTTTAAAGAAAATAATATATAAGAGAACATGAGGTTACTTCAAATAGTTCATGGAGTCATATTATCTTTTAATTCTATTTTTCCATCAACTTTGTGAAGTACCTTCATATGTACTTTTACTGATTTTATTTCAGGGTACCTGGACCCTTACAGCTTTGACCACTGTGACAGAATGCATGACTGAGGTTCCCTCCCCAGAAGCCCTCGACTCATGTTTTAGGGGAAGGATTCTCTCGGGATCACAGTCTTTCTCTCTTAAGTCAAATGCAAAAGGTCACACGGCTGTCACAGACAACTTATTAAATGAAATATGAAGGTATTCAAAAAGTTCATGGAAAGATTAGTTTTATCTTTTAATTCTCCTTTTCTTTTTTTTTTTCCTTTTTGTCTTTTTTCGTGTCCGGCAACGGATCGTAACCCTCAGTGTCACGCCCGTACCGGACCGGGACCAGCAACGGGATCGCAACCCTCGGTGTTGCACCCGCACCTCGCTCAGCCAGTGAGCGGGAACCGGTCTGTATGTGGGATCCGAACCCTCGGCGGGAGCGCCGCCGCGCTCCCAAGCAGCGCACTGTAGCAGTGCGCCACTGGGCCGGCCCCTAACAACACTGAGGGTTGCAATCCGTTGCCGGACACGGAAAAAAGACAAAAGACAAAAAAAAAACCAAAAAACAAAAAAAAACTTTGGGGTCTAGAGTGGAGGACTTAAGGCACATACTTTCTGACCACAACTGAAGACACTGCTACCTTTAAAAAGATCAGGACTATAATGAAAATACAAAACTGCATGCTATTAAGTTCATTAATGTTATATAAAGCATAGTGCTTAATATAGAAACAGGGAAGGTCAAGTACTTTTTCCTATACAGAGGTAAGCAGAACTATGCATTACAGAGCATGTTGCCTAAAAACCTAAATAGCCCTTACTGCTGTTAAACGCCCAGCACAACTTAAAAGCTCACTACTTTAGACTAAATGGGGAGTAACATTTTTACTGATGGAATAAAATCTCTACTTTGGATGAGAACAGAGATCATTTAGATAAAAATTAGGTATTTCTAACTAAATGTAACCTATTTTATACACACTATAACAAATAAAAGTTTTATCAACAGGGGTCTTATAAGATTTAGGAATAATAATCATTAACTTTTTATATAATTAGCTATTGCTAAAATGCTTTTAAAACATCAAACTTTATTTGCTCTATTTGCTTTTTCTTCTTTACATACTGAAAAGGTAAACATTAACCAACGCTACCTGCTGTACCACAAATTCCAAGTTAATGAGGTATTACTTTCTCCCGTTAGGAAGAGTAAGGTTGGCTGTAAGAAAATCTACTTTCTGGTCCTTCCTTATGTATGGATGTGGACAATTTCCCGATAGCAGATAATGAATAAATTTAGTGATAAAGGATGGTAGCCACTTAATAATAATTTTGAAAAAATTCACTATAACTTTAAAGAGCTTTCTTGGCTCAGGGATTTCTCTGGGTATCTGGTGATTTCCCTTTCCCTGCCCTGTTGCTTTCAAAAATTTCTTTCATTTAACATTCCAGCAATCAGTCTTTCCCTTCTGTTTAAACCTGATATTTACAACATCTGATAAAATTGGTCTCCAGTATTATACTGCACTATTGTGAACTGCCTTTTACTTATTTACATCAACACAAAAATTTCTCAAATTTGAGGTACAGTATACAATGCAAGTCTTTACTTTTACAGTTAGTAACTTAGTTTAAGTATCAAAAACTTTAGAAAAAGAGACACCTTCAAGCACACATTCAGAAGTAAAATAGAAACAGTCAACCTTTGAATCTACCTATACTACTGGAAAACAGGGAATACCACCTGGTCCTCATGTCAGCCAATGCCTGGCACCATGGAATTGAATTTATCAGCTAATCTTCCTATTTCCTAAAATCCTACGACTATCTCACCAACTCAGTTTGGTGATAGTGAGAGATATGAATTCTAAGAATAAAGACTACTAAGAATGTACAGTGTACCCATTCCAATTAAAATATTAGCACTGAAGAATCCCATTCTAAATACATCAATACTTTGCTTACATAGTTTTATCCATAGAAGTTTTGGTTACTAAAATTGTCCAAGTGGAGCACTATCAAAAACATGAAAATTACATTTTGACAATTGTGTAAATCTTTTAAAAAAGAAACTAGTTAAAGCTTATTAACTGTAGCTAAATACAAACATGTGACTTAGCCACTAAAGAGACTGTCATTTTAAATAGTCAGCCTTTGTATCTCACCTTCCAGTTAATATAATCATCAGTTATGAAAAAAGGGAAAGTAGGGAAAAGAAACAGGGAAAATCTTAGAAATTATTAGTAGCTCTTGTAAAAGGTTAGGTCAAAGATTAAAACAAAACAAAAGATAAAACAGATAAAATGTAGATTTCTTTAACAGTTACCAAGACAGTTGCACAGGGATCATAGATTTTTCAACTGTACATACAGAAAACCATAAGAAACTTTTTGTTGAAGAAACACTGGAATACATCTACAGTATAGGGAAAAGGCTAGAAACTGTTTCTGGTTAGACCTATTTACAACTGTAAAAGATCAAAAGTATAGCTTCTTTCTAGGAAGCTGGGAAGGGTATGTAAAGTGAAGTACTATATTTATACACCTACCCATTTGTTACAAAAACTAACTCTTAGAGAACTACTCAAGCTGTTACTTTAGTAAGCTACTAATCAATTAGGAAATGAGCAGAAGCATTTGAGCCAGAAAAATTTGGTCCTAACAATTTGAATATTTTACTATAAATACACTGTATTCTATGAAAATATTTCATGTACCTTAATGTTTTGTAAGTCAGTCACTTACAAAACATTTTAGGTTGTCACATAGGCACCGCCTAAGTCATCTTTACTTTTCACAATTTTGCAGTTTGCAGTTTGCTGTGGCTCACATGGAGAAACAAGCAGACTTTATTACTTCCATTTTATGATATAATCATCCATGTACTACTATGCTAGGCAGGAGAAACAGATTAATTCTATAGATGTAGACAATTTCTGAATCAAAAGGGAAAAAGGTGCTGGCTAGTGGCTCACTTGGGAGAGTCTGGTGTTGACAACACCAAAGTCAAAGGTTTGGATCCCCATGCCAGCCAGAACCAAAAACAAAACAGTACAAAAGAAAAAAACAAAAGAATCTTACTACATTTTAACAAGGAGAAGGTAAAGGGATTCACTCTATAGCAGCGTGTCACGACTGCAGTTCATGAAACTCTCATGTTTCATGAATTAACATACAGATAAACACACAAACCCTGAATTATCCTATACTATATTTTCTTCTAAAGTAAAAATATACTATATATGAAAAAAACCTAACATATGTATATATCATTATTATACAAATACTTGCTTTCAAGAAATGATGTGCCCAGTCATGAATGTCAGAAGTCAGAAGAGATCATTTGATGTTCTAATGTATATCTGACTTGTACATTACTGCATATTTAACATTTACCAACAAACCATCATGTTGTTATAGGTGGGTTATATAATGATTACCTGTAAGAATTATTCTATATTATTTTATAATATCAACTTATAGTTTGTACTGTTATTCATTTTCTATTGCATATTAAGCTAATTAATAAAAATTTTATAATTTCTAATGGCAATTCATTTGTGAAACTATTTTTCTGCTATACTTAAGGATACAATATATTTAATACATTTTTTTTCTATTGATCAATACTTCATCTTCAAAAAAATTCATGGTTAAACTAGTTTTAGAACTGTTCTATTGTGTATAATAAACACAGTGCCTCCTGCCCCAATTTTATTTGGCTTGTTATGTTTTTCTAGTTGTAGTAGTTTTTCTTTAAAACATATAAAGTTACAGTTCAGTATATAAGCAAGGGAGTCATATTTGACTCTTAAAAATTTTAAACTTTTTGCCCACTCATTTAATGCAAGATATAAAGAAGCTTTCCTAGTTTATACCTCTTCTAGATTTTTCTGTCAAAAACTATTATTACAGCTTATGAACAAACTGATCCAGATTGTGGCCTCCCATTAAGTGTAAAAGTAATTCACTTACAAGGGATCATTGCACATTTAAACAAAAAAGTGACGTTAAGGTGGCCATGAGCTCAGACATTAGATATATAGTTGTTTACCTAGCTCTGTTAAAGCATATTTTATGCTGATAACACCAAGGTTAAGGGTTTGGATCCCCATACCGGCCAGCCACCAAAAAAAAAAAAAAACAGTATATTTTAGTGTTCTGCATAATATGTCTGGTTACAGGTTGCTCTGGCATTATTTCTTGAATAAGTTTCTATATCCTTGTTAGGATTAAGGCACTGTAGCAGTCACTGCTGGATTACATAAGGTTAATAACAATCATATAGAACAAACAATCAGAACAGAAAAGTTTTAATATTCCACTTAAAAGTTATATCCCTTACTTTACCAGTTAGTTGGTTAGAAAGGCTTAGGTCCTATGTAACCATCTCTGAACTTATCAAATAGCTCTATAATCTAGACATATGAGCAATATAAGATGGGAGGGCTAATCCTGTGTGTAGCACAGTGTTCAACCTAAACCCAAGGACAAGTCTGGTAATAATTATGGCTTTGATAATTTCTCGTTTTCTTCATCTCAACTGCCACAAGTTACACTATTCATGGCTTATTATAGCACTGCTCTTCAGAATATACCATTCTGGTGTGTGATTCATGCCAAATTTGAGTGAAAATTGCAAACAATCAGCCAAATTACTGCCATTCAGAGTAAATTATATTCAAAGAATCCAAACATGGAATTGGACTCATTCCTACTGAACGGGTAGATGAAACACAAAAATCTTTTACATCATTCCTGACTCTTTCGTGGACAATTAAGACGAAGATAAGCCTTCTAGTGAACGTAAAGCTCTACTTTCTCTCTAACCACCTTTGCTCAGTTTTTCAGTATTTCACACCACCCCGAACTCTTGTTCAACCAAGTAGAACTTTCTGCATTCTGCGTGCGGCAACACTAGCTTCGTCTTCTGAGTCAGATTCGCTCTGGGATGTGGAGCTGTGAGAGGCAGAACTGCAAGGAGAAGAACATTCTGGTGAACACAGGTAGTGCATCAGTGGGAGGCGATACTTTCCACAGAAGTCCACAAATTTAATTTGTCTGACACAGCAGTCAAAGTAGACTCCTAGAGAGAAGAAGGATACAAAGTAAACACTACAAAACAAGGAACTAGTTTCTTTCTCAACCCTTTCTCTAGCATTACGGAGAAATGTCATATACAGTCCACTCTGTTGTGAATCTTAAGCAAAAGTAGTAGTTGCTTCTATAGCTGTATACAGAAATACTGGCAGGTCTTAAGGGTGGCAAGTTGGCTGCAAAGAGAAACCCAGGAGATTTATTTATCTTCTTTTCTCTGGGTGACAGTGGCTACTGAAGTGCCCTTGTTCTATCCCCTACGGCAACTCCCTGGTACTACCCTACAGTTAGGAGACTAAAACAAAATAAAACAATACAACTCCTTTCATAATTATCTTGAAGAATTAGTATTATACACAAATTTGCAGAAAGGAGGTAGCTTTTGATATACCTGTTCTTATGTACGGGGAAGGCAAAATTGAAAGAAATGAAATGCCATCTTACATTTCTATAGGTTCTAAATCTACAGGCTTCAAAGCTGTTTTACTAAGATTATCTCACTTGATTCTGACACAATAATATATTGTCAGGTAGACTGAAACTAGTATTCAGCTCTTTTGATTCCTAATTAAGTGTTCTTGAACTGTGGCCCTTCAGCTAAGAAAAAATACAGCTAGAGCTGAGAGGAGAGTAGAGGTTGTTGTGACTCTGGGTTCTGGTTGATCCTTAAAAAAAATACTACACAGCTCTCACACACAAAGCCTGTCCCATTGGCTGCAGTATAATTGGAACATCTAGAACTCTGGGTTCCATTGCCTCTCTAGAGAGGAATCTAGAGAGAAACTCCACTTAACTTTCCTCTGGCACCAATTACTGTGTGTTTATCACATAAGAGACGAAAATAAAAAGATGTGGTCCAAGCAAAGGATAAATGCTTTTTTATTTCTTCTTTTTTTTCCCCCTTATATTTTCCTACTAACCTTTTATTTTTCTGATCTTGTAGTAAGTATAACTCATAGTTTAAAAGGGGAAATTCATGCTATATTACTTTGAATAATTTAGGAAAGTAAATTTTAAAAAAATGGTCAATCAATTGACTGATAAATTCCCCAAAATGTGTTAGCTTCCTGAAAACAATAGAAGTAATAAAATAAAGCATTACGGAGTTACTATGAGCTAAGACGGTACAATATTATCTTGTCATTTGTAAGATCTCAGACTATACAAAGAGAAAACATCTCTCAGAATATAAAATTACCTTTGTTTAACTTATAGTTCAATAACTAATACGCCTCGCTCAGCCAGTGAGCGGGAGCCGGTCTGTATGTGGGATCCGAACCCTTGGGCGGCAGCGCTGCTGCGCCTCCTAAGCGGCGTACTATCCAGTGCGCCACTGGGCCGGCCCCATTCATGTTACCTCAAATTTTAAACTGATAATTTTTAAAGCATTTTGGTTCCTAAGATAAACAGCACATCAGTATACTAAAGAAGTCATTAAGAAACCATTTAAGAGAGAAAAGAGAACTTTTGGCAGAGGTCCATTTCCAGAAAAAGATGGATTCAAAGAAAAGACTAGATTTAGACTATTAGGCCTGAGGGCCTGGTATGAATGCTGCCCTATATGTTTTCCCTTGCCACAGTTAAAGTCAATTCAGGAAAAGAGAACCGCAGAGACAAGCTTAAGCACTTCTAATCTGGCACAGCACTACAACCTCTACTTCTAAGAGTGAGTGGCCAGTAATGGTCCAGAGTATTACCTTTTTTTCTTTTTTAAACCAAAAGTGTCTCTTTTATTTTTTAACCATCTTCAAGGAATTTAATTATTCTCTTTTTAACCTTATAACAATTTCAAGACAAGATGGGACTTCTAGGGAAAATCTCGCCTGGTTTTGATCATCTTTATGCTTCATTTCCTCAGTACCTATGTACTATAACAGAAAAAACCTTTCATACCCCCATTAAACTGGATTTTTAAAAAAGTAGTCTTTTATGAGAGAGCCAAAATAACATGACCTGCTGTCAATCACCAATTCCACTCACCCACTCTGACCCTTGAGGCCCTTTACAACCTAACCTCAATGTATCTATTCACTCTTGTCTCTCATTACTCTCCTAACTGTACATTTGAGCCAAATTATTACTCATCCAACATTCTGCCCCATACTTGTCTGTCTCCACTTTGCTCTCTCCATCTGAAACATTTCCTATCCTCAATTTTACCCTATCAAAATCTAACTCATACCTCAAAAATCATCTCATTTTTCTAGATCTAATTAAATGTACTCTCTCCTTCCTTTGATCTCCAATAGCATTTTGAATTCCTTGGGATACTTACCATACTCTACCTTATATTATATCACTTGTTTAATTCTCTCCTTTTTCATTCTCTACAAATGTTCTAAACTCAAGAAATTTTGAACCTTGGATTTAAAAGAATATAAAGTTGTGGGGTACATCCTCAAATTGGCCCATTCTCATACATCTTGAATCATACCCTATAAAGGTATCTGATACAAAGAATGATGAGTCTAAGAAAATGTCCTTCAAATAAATATGCAAGGTATCAAACATTTTAGAAACTCTTTTTAAACTACTAGGTCTGTTTATGCTTCCTATGTGTTTCCTCTCATTTTACCATCTAAATTTATTATCTTATGATAGTTCTAAGACAAGATGAGACTGCCTGAATATTTTTCTTGTGTATAAATTCTCAAATATTATGAAAAGATTTTTAAAAAAATCTACAGAGAGTGAAATGTCTTACTTTCTGATAAAAGGGTGAAAGGATAAGGGAAACTGAGACAGAGGCTAACTACTTTTCTCTGAAAGAAGACTTAGCTAATTAAAACAACACTAATCATCAAATTAAAAAACAGCTAAAATGAGTGAGAAACATGAACACTGAATTAACTTACCTCCACACTTTGGGTTTGGGCAATTGCTGGCTAAACTCAAGTATCTAAGAAGATTCCCAGGAAGATCATAGGGAGTGTAGGAAATATTTCGGATCTTAATGGTCCGCGCAGCTAATTCCAGGAGAGTTGGAGGATGATAGGTTAAATCTCTAACAAAACGAACAACCAATGGATTTCCTCGTAAGCTCAACTCTTCCAAATGAATAAGGTTGAGGATCTCTCGAGGCAAGTATGTCAGCAAGTTATTGTGAAGACTGAGGGAACGAAGTGAATGCAACCTAGAATGAATGCAGTACAAAAATCCTAGAATGAATGCAGTACAAAAATCAACGGCAGTAAGCAACCTAACTACTGAGAAAGTTAGTGTGTGTGCGTGTGTGTGTTTAAGATTAAGGTCAATGTAAGTAAAATAAAAAGGTGCTTAAACTAGATCACAGTCCACATCTGCAAATGTCATGAAGAACTTTTGCCCCTGGAATCTTAGAGAGCTTAGACTACTTAGTAAGTGTTCTTATGTGCTAGTTGATATAAATATTAGATTTAAAGATTCTTTTTGGAAGTATGCTTTATCATTCAGATACCTAAGAAAGAAAAGATTTCAGATGCAATAGGAATGAAGATCCCTCACATTATAAAGCCTCATTAGGATAGGAATGCTTCATATTGAATATAAAATCACTAAAATTCCCATAAAAACCTAGGGAAATCTATGCCAAATTAATATTCAACTTTTTGACTCAGAAAACAGAATGAATATTTTGAGGAATAAACTAGAGCATTTAAAAGTAAAATTTAAATAAACAACCCAGCTCACAGCAAACCTCAGAACTGTAATTATCATGAATTGTTTACTTTGAGAATACCTAATTCTTTTCTACATATAAAATGTGGTGAATGCAAGACAATTATTCCTAAGCAGAGATGTCTGTATATACACAAATTGCCTGGAACTACTCACTGTGAAAGCTGAGGAGGCACACTTTGAATTTTGTTGTCACATAACACCAAGTAATTCAGAGAAGGCAGATTTGCTAATTCTGGTGGGATTTCTTTGATAAAGTTTCCTCCGAGATACAGACATTCTAAACTGCAAAAATAAATGAACAAAAACAACAAAATAAACAAAAGTTAGACAAGATATCCCATTGTCTCTACTACTCTACTACAATGAACACACTTGATCTATTCATTCAGCAAATGTTTTACTTAATACTTGCTAATTGCTATCCAAGTCTCTACAGAAATAATGCAATCTTCAGGGAACTTATACTATAGCAAAGCAGACAAGACACACTAAAGTTAGACAATGTTATAATGAAATACACAATAAGGCCAAAAATAAGCATTACATGATTAAAACACTAAAATAAGAGGAACAATCCATAAATGATACAAGTTGAGAAAGAAGAGAAATAAGAAAAGGTCACAGCAGTTCTGGTTAGAAAGCCTTCCCAAAAGTGTTAACTTCAGCTAGGCTCTGAATTTAGCCCATTTAAATGGGAAGACAGAGGACACATCAGGGTGGAGGAGAGGGCTTTTAAGACACAATGATTACACCTTTTAATGCAAGAAGAGAATTCATCTGGAGGAATCCAAGGTAAGGCTGTAGAAAGGCTAGATTACAGGCACCCTGAATCCCATGCTGGTATGCTTGGATTTGATGCACTAGAAGGCAATGGGAAAACCACTAGCCTTTTAAAAAAGAGTAGAAAACCATGTCTGAAGTTTCTACATTTCTTCTTTGCTCTTATTACAGCAAATACATTCTTCAGAGGTTGACTAAATAAATTATGTAAAATCGACACTATACAACATTAAAGTTCCAGATATTTACCCTGTTTTCCTACAATAAGTTAACATTTTAGACATAGCATCTATCAAACCAAATATGTTACTCTCTGTTGTGCTGATTGTAGAAAGGCTCCCACCAAAAATTTTTGCAGGGGAGTGACAGAATCAGTTCTTACAATATATATAAAAAGTAAAAGGTATATATACACACACAGATCTTTTCTATTACTACGTTACTTTTGTCTTTCTGTTAAATCTACTAACTCAATTGTACCGTCATTCTTTCAAAATACCTTTAAACGTGGGAGAAAACAGCCTACTGAACTGTTACTCAAACTTCCATGGTAAGAATTACCCGGAAAACTTTTAAAGCTACAAAATCTAGGTCCTATCCAAATAAACTACATCAGAGTTCCAGGGGAGGTGCCTGAGAAGTGGCAGATCTTAGGAGTACAAAGCAAAATTTTAATAGATAAAGCCAAGTTGTCTTGCAGAGCTATGGCTATTTACAAATCCACAATTAGCATTTAAAAGCACCACTCCTCAACCTACTACCTTGCCAACACTTAGTATTATCACCTGCTTTAATCTGTTTTTGTTTTTACTATTTGATGGTGTGAAAAACGGTACAGTTCCTAATTACAAGTGAAATTTAGCATCTTTTTATATGTTTTTGGCCATTTGTATATCTTTAACGAACTGTCTGTTCATATAAATTTACCCATTTTTCTCACAGGTTATATAGTTTTCTCTCATTAATCTGTTGGGAACTTTGTTGGTGTTGTTAAATATATGTTCTGTACAACTTTGTTCCTTTGTGTTCTAGAGAACAGTCTATTTTTGATCTTGTTTTATATGTATAAAAAGAGTATGCTGCTATTAAGATTGATCTTGTTAACTGAGTACTTCAAATTTTTTAGAGCTTCTCTTATTATTTTGCCTTCTTGGTCTTGTGGTTAATCTACCATAACCATGGTTTTCCTTCTTCCATTCAGAGTGCTGCCAGTTTTCGCTCCCGTTCCCCTCAAAATATAGAAGCTATATTGCAGATACATTCAAGTTCATGTATGCTAAAACTTCTTATCGAAGTGCTCCCTAATACATCTGAAGTGTTTCTCTTTGTTCCTTTAAAACCATTTTGCCTTGAAATCTATTTCCTCTGATTATCAATACTGCCTACCAGTTTTATTTTTGTTAGTATTTACTCATATTTCATTCAATACCAGTTCCACCACTTACCAGTATAAAAACTTGAGCCAGGTACTAAATCTTGTTGTGGTCCAGTTTCCTCTTCTTTAAAACGGACTGTTATTATTATTATATAACATATAAAATGCCTAGTCAACAAATAAGAACTAATACCTACCATGTGCCAGGCACGGTTCTAGGGAATACAGGGTAAATAAGATCAAGTTCGTGACATGAAGAAGCTTACATTCTAGTGAGAGAGACAGACAATAAATCAATAAACATGTGTCTATTTCGCCAGATAGTTTTAAGTGCTATAAAGAAAAAGGAAGGAAATGAGATGGTAATGGAGGAGGGACTCTAAATAGGGTGGTCAGGATAGGCTTCTCTTATGAGATGACATTTGAACAGAGATCTGAATGAAATGACTGAGTAATTACAAAGCCCTGAGATGGAAAAGTGCTTGGTGTGTTGTGAAACAGCAACGCAGCCAATGTGGGTAGATCAGTGACTGAGGTGGGAATATGGTAGTCAGAGAGGTATCCTGGGATGGCCAGATCACAGAGGGCCCTTTGGTCCTTTGCAAGGATTTTGAATTGTATCCTAGGTAGGACCAATTTTGAACAAAGGCTAATTGTGTATCTTTACTTCATTTTAGAAAGATCACTTCAGCTATTGTGCAGCAAACACCTAGAGAATTGATGGGGGGAGCACTATGGGCAGGAGTGGAAGCAGGAATTGTAGACTGGAGCCTAATGCAGTAGTTCAGTTGACAAACAACAGATTTGCCTGGTACATCTTTTTCTATCCCTTTACTTTTACTTTTTTTTGAGTGATACACACCTCATGATTTTATTTTTATAAAGTTTAAGAACAAGAAAAACTAATCTACAATGATAAAAGTTAAAACAGTGGTTGCCTATGAAGGAGCCACAGTGGAACTTCTGTGGGTATTGGAAATCTTGATTCAGGTGGACGTCACATGGGTATAATTCATTATAATTCATACAATTGTACACTTAAGATCAGTGCATTATATTCTGAAAATTTTACTGCAATCAAAATGAATACTAATTTCAAAAGGAAAACATAGTATGTTCATAATTCTAATTTTACAGAAAATACGTATCTGTATAGAAAATATCTATCTGTATAGAAAAATGTCTGGAAAAATACAAACCAAAATGTTAACCATGTTGGGATTAAGTGATCTTGTTTTCTTATTTGAGAGATCTTTGTTTCCATGTTTTTCTAGATGAACATGTATTTCTTGAGTAAATAGAATTTACTTTTTAAAAAATAATTGCACTTTTTTGCTTGTTTCAGCTTGTGAGTTATTTTGCTAATTTGGCTGTTTATGAATTTATATCTTTACAAGGTCACATTTTCTCTGTATCTGTTTTAAAGCTATAACATTTGTATTACTTTATTGCCTACAGAGGATTTCAAAGTTGCAACTAATCATAGATTTTGCATGGCCTGTCCCACAACTGTATTGTATTTTGGAAGGGGATAACTTGTCTAGGTTCACAGGTTCATACCTGGAGAGAAATTTTGCTTTGAAATGAGTAATATCCCAAGTTTTACCCATATCTAATTTAGATAATATTTAGGATCAGATTTTGGACCTAGAGTTGGTGCTAGAATGGGTTAAAGCTTTGGGGATCCTGAGATGATATATTTATTTTGCATGTGTGAAGGACATGAAGGGGCTAGAGAGTAAACTGTTACAGGTTGAACTGTGTCTGCACAAAATTCACATGTTGAAGTCCTAAACCCTCAGTATTAGAATGTGACTCTATATAGAGACAGGGTCTTTACTAAGTTAAAATGAGGTCATTAGTGTGGGCCCTAATCCCATATGACCACTGTTTTTATAAAAAGGGGTATTTTAGGCACAAAGATGCATAAAAGGCAGACACCACTGAGGATGAAGACAGCCATACACAAACCAAGGAGAGAGATCTGGAACAGATCTTTTCCTCACAACCTTCAGAAGGAATCAACCTTGCTGACACCTTGATTTTGGACCTCCAGCCTCCAGATCTGTGAGAGAATAAGTTCTGTTGTTTAAGCCACCTAGTCTGTGGAACTTTGTTATGGCAGTCCTAACAAATTTGTAAGGAATGATTTATTTCAGTTCCTCCCTTAATCCTAGGGCATATTTCTATGCCTTAGTGCATGGCCTAGGAGTGTTTACCAAGCCTGGTGTTTATCAATGCCTGTCTATCTTGGCAGAGTTTGAGCTAAAACTTCTGTCTTTCTAACACCATGTGGCTGTTGAAATCTCTGCCCCACTCTTTAGTCTTCCAGCTGCTGTTTTCTAATAGGTTTCCTGGAGACTCACTGTGTGTATATATAGCTAAGGAGGCATTCAGTCACTTGAGGAGAAATTTTGTGCAGATTTTGGGGCTCAAAGTCTCTCTAGAACTTTGATCTTCAAGTCCTAGTCACTTTGGCACCTCCATCTCCCCACCTCAGTAACTGCTGCTATCTGATTGGGCTGTGATCTATACCTTTACTTTTAACTTGTGGTGTATTTTTGTATTAAGTGTAACTCTTGTAAACAGAGCACAACTTGATTGTGGATATGTTTGGACTCGTGTTTCATATTACCAGGGTATATCTCACTATCTTTCTTCCTTTCAGTTCTGCCTTTTGTTTTACTCATCCAGTTTCCTTGTTTCATTTTCCCTCTACTATTTTGAACTGTATATGCTATTTCTATTTTGCCAGCAGTTACCCCCTTCAATTTCCTTTGTGCTCTCACTCCCAAACATGCACCCATGCTCCCTTCTCCTCTGCTCTCTTCATGTCATTTTCTAGAATTAGTTCTACCTTGATTTTCTACCAATTTACTGATTGGAAATAAATTTACTGCCAGTTGATCATTATTCAAATTTATCAATATGTTATACTGATTTCTTAGTTCATCACTGTTTTTGAAGGCTTGCTTTCTCTCTTAAAGTTCATTTTTCTTAGAGTACATCCTTTAGAAGTTCCCTTGGCAAGGACTCATGGTTGTTAAATCTCTGAGACCTTTGTTTTTGATGGTTTTATTTCTTTTCCTCTCACTCTTGAATAACAGTTTAGGTGAGCATAAAATTTTAGGTGAGCAGCTACTTTTCCTTAGCAGTAGGAAGATGCTGCTCTATTATCTTATTACAGCCAATATTACTATTGTTCCTTTATAGGCAATCTGTTTTTTTCTCATTAGGAGCTTTGAGAATTTCTTTTTCTCTATTTATCTTTACTGTTCTGAAGTTTTATTACAATATGTCAAGATATCAGTTTAGGGATCTCTCTTTAATTGTCAGAAATTTCAACCACTATTACTTCACACATTGTCTTTCATTCTCTCTATCTTTCTAAAACTGCCTTTAGCAGTATGAATTTCAGGATCTATCCTCCATTTCTTAACATTTCTTTCATACTTTTCATTTCTTTATCCCCTGTTCTGCATTCCAGGTGAAGGTCTCAGTAAGATCTTTCAGCTTATGAATTCTCTCTTCAGCTGACTTCAGTCCCTCATTTAGCCCATTTGGTGAGTTCATAATTATATTTTTTCATTTCTAGGAATTCTAATTGGGGTTTTCATAATTGTCAGTTTTAAAATGCCCTACACTGTTGCACTGATAAAGTTCCTTCCTTTACCTCTCTGAAGTTAGGAAACATACTTTAATGTCCTTTACAGACTGCCTTATTATAGATATTTTCTCAGGTGTAATGTGTTCGTTCCATTTGTTGAATTTCTTCTTTCACAATATTGGCCTTCCTTGATATGTGGTGATGCAAAAAGCCCACCTGAATCTGAAGTTTTTTTAAAAAAAATAAGAATACTTTTTTTCTATTTCTGATTATATAAAGCTTTTCAAGATCGCATTCCTCTCTTTAGACTTATTATAATTGGAAAAAATAAACAGACAACTTTAATTTTGATATGTTATTTTTTCTCTTCAAAGATTAACTTGTAGCAAAAATCAATTGTCTGGTTACAAGATTGAAATCCACATGTAACTGCATAAGCACTAGGGAAAAAAAGGTTCCTAGGCAGGGTTTTTTGATCCTATTGAGTATGGCATCATTTGATGCTCAGTTACTCAGAAATCCCTACTTTCCTTGGTGAGAGCTACTTGAATAGAATATTTGGAGTTCAAATAACAGACACTACCCTGGAATAGAAACTATTTTAATGAGAAGACTATCAGGGAAAAAAGTTTAGCAAACTTGAAAGTCCTTTCAACATAAGATTCAATAGTTAAATAACAACTTGAAATATAGTCTAGTGGGGGAGAAAAGAAAATAAAGTGAAGGAAGAAAAGTGTGGGTCTGAGAAAAGTGTAAATATCATCAAGAACCAAGAGAACCTAGTCTTTAGTGGTCAGTTACTATTCAATGTCTTCTCTCAATGCTTTGGGAGTGGGCAGGGGAGGTACTCAGAAAGAATGCCAAACATTAGCAGTTACCATAACCTTGGCAGAGAATGATCTGAAGTTCTAAAATATAACCAAGTCCATGATTTTGAAATTATGTAAATTCTCTTTTGCAATTGATGGGTATCACTAATCAGATTATACAGCCAGCGTATTAAATTTACACTTTCACGTTTACTTCTCACTTTCAAACTCAATTTCCAAAGTTCTAGGGACTTAAAGCCTTTCAATGATTTATGGGAATTAAATTTCTAAAGCACACTCTACCGTTTCCAATCATGCGTTTCTGTAAGGAGAAAGGAAACTTGTTGAATTAGAAGCAAACCTGTAGTGTTTAAAAGTTCTTGTGTTTGTCAACACTGCACCTCTGTTTATCAGGGTTGAAACAATTCTATTCTTACACTGTTTGACAAGTATAGAAAACAGAAATACCATTTATTAAATTTATGAAAGAAATTCTTCATTTCCTTTCTGCTTAGCATTAACAGACCATCCCTAAATTTCTTTCTTGAAATGTACATCACCTTTGCAATCCTTAGGGGTACTTCAGTTGTGGTGGATTCCTTTTCTCCATCAAGTGCTAATGACTCACTGAAAGATACGTTATGCCTCCTTAGTGCCAATCAACTTTAACCACAGGTGTAAATAGCTTCTCCACCCAAATAAAAATATACATTAAATATAATAAAAATATACATTAGTACTATATTATATGGTTGGTTAAAGGAAGATGGAATTAAAGTGATATAAGGATGTACAAAGGGGCAGAAAACAGAGAAACACTGCAAGATAAGAAACATACATTTGTGGATAAAGTAGTTTTCTTAAAGGAGCACCCCCATATAAATTGTCTTCAAATACTATAACTCACCACAGAATTTCAAAGTATATTATATGTTCAAAAGTGGACACATGAATAGAGGCATCATCTCTTGGTATTTGCCCCAAACTAAGGTAATAAGAGGAAGAAGTCAGAGGGAAGAAGTTGAGCTCCAGAAACCAACTTAATATATGAGTCTAAATGAGCAAAAGTGTTTTCTATTTAAATTTTATCACATTCTATTTATCATTTAGTTGGGTTACCTATCTCTTTCCCAAGGTATGAACCTACCGTACACAAGCTTCAAAACATTCCAGGGCATTAATTTTTAGCTTTTGTTTTGTCACGATCCTCATATTTTCATCTTCTAAAACCACATTAAACAGATAACAAGAGACAGGTCATGAACAGAAAAAGGCATTACTTAAGAGGAAGATTGTGGAGAAGAGTACCAATGAAACTCACTTGTTCTCTAGCCTATTCTCCAAATATCTAGCATCCTGGATGCTAAACTACCCTGAAGATTTCATTTACTTAAATAAAGTCCATTACCCAGTGTTTAATAAATTATTAAGCTCTTTCTTAATTAATGTCTGAGCTAATTGAGAGGATTAAAGAGTAAGAGTTCAGAAGAAGAAATAGTTCAAAATACAAATTACGCCTACTTTTTCAGTATTATAAAACAAAAACAATTTTGCCCATATACTAGCCAAACAGTTATACTTATCTGCTGAAAAATAACTTCATATTTTGATGGGAAAGAATCTACATCCACAACCGTATGGTTCACACTGATATCTTAATTTACTCTCCAGGAAAATGAAGTTAATCATAAAGATAAATAAGATTTACAACACCTGCTTATTTTGTTATACTTTGATACTCTGAAAGTGATCTTTGAGAAACTTTTTTTTTTTTTTTTTTAATTTAAGATTTGCAGAAATCCAAGGATTCAGGTTCTAGTTCTACTCTGCCACTGTGGAAAATTCATGGGTTTGGAGTCAGAGACCCAGCGGTCAAATCCAGTTCCACCACTCACTGGCTTTGTGATCTGTGACTTAATTTTTCTGAGCCTCGGTTTCTTCCTCTGGAAATGGGGAGTATGTCATTTCATAAATCATTGTGAGAATTAAAAAAGCATATTTAGAGCACCTATGACAGGGTCTACTACACTTTAAATATCCAATAAATGAGATTTTTGCCTATCTTTTTCCCCATATGGTGGAAATAATACTTGCCCTGGGTTCCTCTTAGTATACTGAGAAAATTCAAATGAGAATGTTGAAATTATATAACATTAAAATTAGAACGAACCAAGGCCTGTCAGTTTTACCTCCAAGTCTCTCTCCAACCCTTCTATTTATTATTATCATCTCTCCTAGCATTACCCTGGCATAGGCTACCATCATCTCATCTTACTACAATGGCCTTCTTCTAACCAGCTTTCAAAATCTCCTCTCATCTCTCCATCCCCTCCCCACTCCATTTCTGCACGTAACAAGACACATGTGCTTAAAACTCTCCCAGTGCACTTAAAATAAAATCCAAACTTTACTACAGTCTTCAAGTTCTAACATGGCCTGATTGGCTCAAATTTACATTTGCCACTTTCCCTCTTGCTAGTATAATGTCCTTTTTTCAGAATTTTGGTAGTTATTCTCCTCTTGCCTCTGGGCTTTCACACGTGCTGTTCCTTCTACCTGGACTGATCCCACTGCCTGCCCTATGCCTCCTCCCTCTTAAATTCTTATTCTTCCTTCAAAAGCTCAATTCAAATGTCACTTGTTCAAGGACTAAAATAAATCAGGTCCTTCTGTTATTTTGTCTCAAGGCACTCATGTCTTCATAAAATTTAAAACCACTATGATTAAATAATGAGGTTTGCAGTAAGTTGTTTAATGTCTATCTCCTCTGTTAGTATGTTAGCTCCGTGAAGGCAGCTTCATGTTCACCATCACATCCCCAGCACCTAGGACAGTGCCTGACAGATTGGCAAATGAAGGGACATCTTGTCCAAATGCCTCATTTTGAAGATTAGAAAGGCATGGTTAGGTTAGGATATGTTAAGTGACTCGCCTAAGGCTGGGACACCCAGAGTTCTTATACCCAGGCCAATGTTCTTTTCACTACATTTAACTCTGAGGGTCCTTCCAGCTCTAACATCCTGTTATCTCTGAAAATTGAATAAAGGAGGTGAAAATACTTTACAGATGGATGATACTTCTTTTTCACTTTGGACAATATACTTGCTCTATTTCCCACTCTCCCACAGAGCACCTTTAGGAACTTTTATTATCCTGTTTCTCCGCTTCCTCCTTCCATTAAATTCAACAAACAAAACAATGAAAATGAAAAAAAAGAAAAGAAAATTAAAGAAAAGCAGAGAATGTTTTTTTTCATTTTTGTCTTTTTTTTCGTGACTGGTAACGGGACGCAACCCTCGATGTCGTGCTCGTGCCGCGACCGGGATCACAACCCTCGGTGTCGGTGTCGCGCCTGCACCGCGCTCAGCCAGTGAGTGGACAGGTCTCTATATGGGATCCGAACCCTCGGCGGGAGCGCCGCCGAGCTCCCAACGCCGCACTCTACCGAGTGCACCACCGGGCCGGCCCAGAGAAATTTTTTTTAAAAAAAATCAACATATATACAGAATAATCTAGTACGTAAGACATAATTCTTGTAAACAAGGAATTATATTCAATAAGGTAAATGCAATGGCGGGATGAATGAGATACAGATGAAGTACAGTTTAGGCAATAATTAATTGCTGGGCAGGGATCAGTAAAGGAAGGAATCACGAAGGTGACCCTTGAGATAGGTTTTGCAGGATGAATAGGAGTTTGCCAGGTGAAGGAAACATTCCTAGCAAAGCGAAGAACACACGTACAGAGACACTGCATCCATTCAACAGATATTTAGTGAGTGCCTACTGTTGCCAGCATCTACAAGCAGCTTTCCCTCCATGCTGGGAAAGTGCATGGCTCACTGAACTCCACAAATTATTATACTGTTGGTATTGCTACAGGGAAGAGGGAGCTGGAAATGTAGTGGAAAGCAAGGGTCAGATCATCAGCCAGTGAGTGGACAGGTCTCTATATGGGATCCGAACCCTCGGCGGGAGCGCCGCCGCGCTCCCAACGCCGCACTCTACCGAGTGCACCACCGGGCCGGCCCAGAGAAATTTTTTTTTAAAAAAATCAACATATATACAGAATAATCTAGTACGTAAGACATAATTCTTGTAAACAAGGAATTATATTCAATAAGGTAAATGCAATGGCGGGATGAATGAGATACAGATGAAGTACAGTTTAGGCAATAATTAATTGCTGGGCAGGGATCAGTAAAGGAAGGAATCACGAAGGTGACCCTTGAGATAGGTTTTGCAGGATGAATAGGAGTTTGCCAGGTGAAGGAAACATTCCTAGCAAAGCGAAGAACACACGTACAGAGACACTGCATCCATTCAACAGATATTTAGTGAGTGCCTACTGTTGCCAGCATCTACAAGCAGCTTTCCCTCCATGCTGGGAAAGTGCATGGCTCACTGAACTCCACAAATTATTATACTGTTGGTATTGCTACAGGGAAGAGGGAGCTGGAAATGTAGTGGAAAGCAAGGGTCAGATCAGAGCACGTTGTATGCCATGCTAAAAGGCATTTACTTTGATCTACAGGCAAGGAAAACCACCGAAGACTTGAGCGAGGAAGTGACAACCTCGGATTTTACATCCTAGTACCCACTCAGCTCGGATCACCCCCCAGACCCAAGAAAGAAGACAGAAAAACTGCTTCGAAAATCTGCAGAGGCCAAACATAACATAGTAAACGCTGTAGCACCCACAATCTTATTAGTTGATATGGCCGGACACAACTCGGCCAGGAAGAAGACAGTTACGTGACAAACGCACGGCGCCACAGGGCTCCCGGACACAGCCCCAAGCCTCCCCATCCCGGCAGGGACCCGCTCACCTCCGCAAGTTCTCGATCTCGGCCGGGATGCTCTGTAGCTGGTTGCCGCCCAGGCTGAGGGTCTGCAGCGCGCGCAGCTCCAGCAGCGAGGGGGGCACTTCCTGGAAGCAGTTGCCGCTGAGGTTGAGCACCTGGAGGCTGCGGCAGAGCGGCGACTGGGCCAGGCCCTTGGGGAGCGCGCCGGGACCGCCGAGCCGGTTGTTTTTGGCCAGCAGCGTGCGCAAGCCGCTCAGCGCCAACAGCTCCGGCCCGAGCGCGGTCAACGCGTTACCGCTCACGTCCAGCAGCTGGAGGTGCGGGAAGCCGCTGCCCAGCGCCCGCGGCAGCGACACCAGATGGTTGTGAGGCAGCAGCAACCGCAGCACCGCCTCCCGCGCGCCCCGCCGCTCCTCCTTCCGCGCCTCCAGCTCCGACTCCAGCGTCTCGGGGGCCACGCTGAGGCGAGACCAGTTCAGCTCGGCCTCCCCGGCCGCGGCCACCGCCC
>NW_007728079.1:369917-380067 GCF_000696425.1 Galeopterus variegatus | reverse complement strand
CACATACAGACCGGTTCCCGCTCACTGGCTGAGCGAGGCGCGGGGGCAACACCGAGGGTTGCGATCCCGTTGCCGGTCCCGGTCCGGTGCGGGGGCAACACTGAGGGTTGCGATCCGTTGCCGGACACGGAAAAAGACAAAGACAAAGAAAAAAAAAAAGTTTACTAAAGTTTCCTAAAGATAGTAAGCAGCCCAAAGGCTGTTTGGCTACCTGGCCTTGAGGGTTCGCGTGTCACGATGCACCGCCCACTTGTCTTTCCGTTTGGAAGTGGATCCCCTACTCTGCACCCCAGAAATTTAAAGTCAGGGGATTAACAAAGCCGACTTCGAAGTGTGAAGGCCCCTGGACCAGAAATCAGAACCCCTGTATCTTTACTCGGGTCCGCTGCTAAATAGACTCGTGTCCCTGAGCAAGCGATTTTATTTCAGTTGCCCCATCCATAAGATATGGATAATATTTGCCTTGCTTGCCCAGCACAATTGTTGTTTTTTTAAAAAGTGTGATAAGAATAATGTATATCCAGTAAGGACGTTTTGCCAGTTTTAATTATTGAAGCACTTCTGTGGGTTTTGGTCTAAGGTAGTGACTAGGAAAGAATTTGGAAGTCGAGGAAGTTTCCTTGATTTGAGATAGCTCAAATTAATTTGTCGGCTTAAGAACTCAGAAAGCATTGGAATTTTACTGCAGGTAAAATTGCAGTTTTACTACAGTTTAACTGGGAAAATCCTGATTCTGACTTTAATTTAGTAATTCTAATTAACATAAATTTTCATCTTTGTCCCAAACTCGATCATTTCTAAAATTACTTTTTATCATTTTGAAAAGGCTTGACTAGAAATGAGAAAGAGACTTAGCTTTTTTTTTTTTTTTTTTTAACAAAGCTTGTGCATAAGAAAGTTAAATGGCTGTGTATAATCAATGACTTTCCTCCTAAAAATTAAATTGCTTTCCTACTAAGAGGAAAGCAAATTTTCTCTTGCCAGCCATTTATTTGAGAAACCCCGCAGCCAAACTTTAATTTATGGTTGAGTTGCAGTCATAGGATACACTTTGTCAGTTTAACCCAAAGATGGGCTGTTTTTAAAACTGACAAATGTTCTGCAGCCATCTGTTCTGAAAGGGTTCTTATCAAAATAGACTTTATTTTGGATCAAACTGACGTTCTGGTAGTAGCCCTAATATGTGAAAATCGAAAATATTTAATTCAGCTTTATGATTAAAAGACGTGTTTGTGATAAAAAATAAAATAAAGTAACAGGAATGAAATGTAAAAAGAGAAAAAAGTAACTTGAACGTTATTCAAAAATAGAGTTAAGATTACAAATCAGTGAAATTAAGAGTGTAAAGATAACCTCGATAATAGAGAAGTAGAAAGATTTGAAGAAATACTTAGGAGAGAAACTCCACATTATATAGAATGAATGAAAGGAAGTAGGGAAAAAAAGTTGTGTAGGTAAATAAGTAAACTGACAGATTTTGAAAGCCTATTGCTTACAGAGCTGTAGTACAAACCATTTTAATTTAATAAAGACTCTATCTATTTAACTATTTATCTAGGATAAATATAACCACATTGATCAGCTAGACTACCTGAGGAACTGTCCTCTAAATGCTGAAAATTGTGTTTCTGGCTTTTGAAGCTATTGGCAAGGAAACTAAGATTTCAGTGTGAAATGCGTATCTTATGTACAATTAGAGTAGGCTCCTATTTGTATAGAATGGTGAATTAGTCCATTTCTGTTGCTTATAACACTACCTGGAACTGGGTGATTTATAAGAAAACAAAATTTATTGCTTACAGTTTCAGAAGCTGGGAAGTCCAAAGTCCAGGGAACACATCTGGTGAGGGTCTTGTCCTGGTGGTGACTGTAGCAACTTGGTATCACGTGGTGAATATGGTGGAACAGAAAAAGAGATAGCTCCTCATGAGCTCTCCTTTTAAAGCCCTCAGAACCATGCCTACTACCACCATTATATCATCAACTTAATCTGATCTTCAAGGCCCCACCTTTCAATTACCGTAATAGGATTTCCCACCCTCAACATTTACAGTGGGGATTAAGTTTGGGGGGGATGTTCAATCCAAGGCAAATGGCTCTCTTTATTCATTTTTTAATTTTCCCTGTACCCCACGCCCCACCATTGCCTAGCATGATTTCTTCAGATAATTTTGATTGATTGGATTGGGTGTAACTGACTGATATTTTTGAATAATTAGATTGGATTGTAAGGTCCTTAAGGAGAGGAACTGCCTGTCTCATTTATTATTCTATCATCAGACCCTAACATAGTGCCTAGTTCATGATATGTACTCTATATCATTTGAATAATGAATATATTTGTAAATATTAAGTTTTAGTTGAAAAGGAACTTAGGTTTATCAAGCAGCACATCGAAAACTATAAATGTAATTTTGTTTAGCACACCAAATTTATAAAAAGAAGTTTTTATTCACTATTTTATTTTTTGATGTTTTCTTTTATCCCATTTTAAAGGTGAAGGAACTCAAGCTCAGAAATGAGTAAATGTCTTGGTATCACACACAGAGTGAAAGGCAAAGTAGAAATTCAGCTTAAGTCTATGTGACTCTGATGTGGATTGCATGTACCCCCAAAATGCATTGAAGTTTGACTTCCATTGTAATAGTGCTAAAGGGTGGGAAATCCAATTACGGTATTTGAAAGGTGGGTCCTTTAGGAGGCAATTAGATTTTGAGGACTGTGCCCTCATGAGTGGATTGACCCATTCATGGAGTACTGGGCATAGTTCTGATGGCTTTACAAGGAAACCAAGTGAGGTTAGCTGCCTCTTGCTCAGCGCATTTTCACCATGTGATACCCTGAGTCACTGTAGAGAGTCACCGCACCAAGAAGGAGACCATCACCAGATGCATCCCTGGAGCTGTGGACTTCCTAGCCTCCAAAGCTGTAAGAGATAAATTTTGTTTCTTTATAAACTACCCAGTTTCAGGTGTTCTGTTATAAGCAACAGGAAAGCACTAATACATATTCCAAAGTCCATGATCTTTCCATTACACCACAGCACCTGAACCAAACAAAACTTGGGGTGCCATGCCTGTGTCACATGATCCTGCTCCAGGACCACAGTTGATTAGAACCATGGTGCACATCTGACCAAGGTGAGCCCATCAGCAGCCTATCACTTATAAGGTACTGCTCGAAAGGAGAGAAGCAGAGATGATTTTTTTCTCATCTCTCCTGGGAGTTTAATCCAAGGAACCCATAGGGAAATCGTAGTTGGTAGCAGATCAGAGAGAAGCAGACATGTGGAGCTTTGCCAATTTTTGTCAGTTGTGGAACATAAGAGCAAAGATTCGTAAAATACTGCTGTTGAAATCTAGGGCTATTTTTCATCCAGAATGACTCTCTAGGTGCAGCTTCATTAAAGCAAGCTTTGTTAACAGCTGAATTAATGTGAGAATCTCATTATTGCTCATGATAATAAATCCTCTCTTTATCTTAGCTACTATGGATGCACCTCTCCTCAATGCAGCCAGATGGGTCTAAATTAAGCAGCATCCCACAACCTTACTGTGGGCCTTGAAACCATCCAGTCATCCTGGAAAGTTCTGAAAACCCCGTAGTGGCTTGTGGGCCCCCATAGTGATAGAGTCTGTCTGTGGCTAGCTGAAGGAGATGCCAGAGAGGGCAGCTGGGGCACTGGAGAGTGTGAAAGATAGAGAAGACATTACCTAGGGAAAGGAATATGGATTACAGGTAAATGGAAAAGTACATGGCATATTCACTAAAGTTCACCATTATGCCACGCTTGGTCAAATTGAATACATTTCAAGATAAGTCTCCTGACTAGAATGTTATTGGAAAAAAAAAGGAGACCACATGAGTGGCCCTCCCCCATCAGTCACCCTGTCTAGACTTCCTGAAGGCAGGAACTGCATCCGTTTACTGTGGCATCCCCCTGAGACATAGTAGGTACTCAGTAAATAGTGAATGCAATAAATGCATGAATCATTTTTGGCATACCTGACTTAGATGGTCCCTATTTACCTCTTGACTGTAGAAAAACCAAGAAATAATCTTAATGGAGAACCCTCTCATAAACCATGCTACTTGGAAGACAGTACAGTCGTATCCTCCATATCTGGGGGTTCTGCATCTGAAGATTCAACCAACTGCAAATGAAAAATATATTTTTTTTCCTTTTTGTCTTTTTTTCGTGTCCGGCAACGGATCGCAACCCTCAGTGTCGCGCCCGTACCGGACCGGGACCGGCAACGGGATCTCAACCCTCGGTGCTGCATCCGCACCTCGCTCAGCCAGTGAGCGGGAACCGGTCTGTATGTGGGATCCGAACCCTCGGCGGGAGCGCTGCCACGCTCCCAAGCGGCACACTATAGCAGTGCGCCACCGGGCCGGTCCGAAAAATATTTTGAAAAAAAATTAAAAATAACAATTCAACAATAAGAAATAATACAAATAAAAACCAATAAAGTATAACAACTGTTTACATAGCGTTTACATTGTACTAGGTATTATGAGTAACCTATACATGATTTAAAGTATACAGGAGGGTGTGCATAGGTTATATGCAAATACCACACCATTTTGTATCAGGGACTTGAATGTCTGAGGATTTTGGTATCCATGGGGGGCCCTAGAACCAATTCCCCACAGATACCAAGGGACAACTGTATATTAACTGTTTCATAGGGTCATTGTAAGGTTTAAATTTGAAGTGTTTAGCATAGTACCTAGCAAAAGGAAATACTTCATAACTAAAGGCAATTATTATTAGCTGTAATAGTAATAGTAGTTATTGTTATAAATATTACTCTCTGCTACTTGTTAGATCATGATCAGGGTAAAGAGAAACAAAGGTGAGAACAATTTTTACTAATGATTGCACAATTTCCTACATAAACCATGGGTCTCTGCTCTGGGTTGGTCCATGTCTTATGGATTAGGATTTGAAATTTTGGTTTGAACTCTCCTTGCCCAAGATTTATGGTTATTATTCTATCTGACTTTAAGTTATATCAAGGAAACTTCTTGTTTCCTGAGCTGGACTTCTATCTCCATTCCAGCTACCTCCGATTCAGATTAACCTTTCTAAAGCACTGCTTTCGTTATTTCAATTCATCTCTTTCCCTCCTGTCCTGACACCATGTCTCCTCATTGCTTATCAGTTAAAGGCAAATTGCTTAGCCTGGCATGCAAGGTATTGAATTATTTCCACTGCTAAATCCCTCTCAGTTTGGCTTAACCAAATTGGCCTAGAATAGTTTTAAATTCTGCCATCTTTCTGCCAACTGTAGTCCAAATCTCAAAAAAACAGTTACATTCTGTTTAAGGCAGTGCTGAAGGCACAGAAAACTGTAGTCTTTCAATCCATCATCAGGAAGTCAGCCTCCGTATATACAGGGGCCTAGAGTATGTCTTCAGCCAGTTTTGTCAGGTAAGGTCTAGCAGTTTGGTTATCAGCAGTTCCTTCCTCTGCCTCAGTTTCCTCTTGTTGTAGAATTGATAGATTAACATGCCTTCCTGAATATCTTTCCCCAAACTAGTTTTCTTTATGAAATTTGGGCTCTCTTTATTTTGAAGATTCAAATAATGACATATTTTTTTATCTGTATGTCTTTGGCTAAGCATTTGTTAGAACTGTAGAAACATTCTCATGACTACTCCCATTAAATTCTCTCCATTTTGGGTTTTTTCTAGGACCTGGTGAGGTGTTTTCCTTGGTGATTGTTTTGGAGTTTGAGTGACTATATATCTTTTAAATTTTATCCACTCGCTCAGCTTATGTTTTTTCCATAATTGGGTTGTTTGACCTTTTCATAGATAGCTAGTCATAACTACAACTATAGAGTAAATGAGCGAGATAATTTTAATTCCCAATTTATTTATTTACAAATACTCACTGAGCACCTATTGTGTGTAAGAAACTAAACTATACATTAGAAGGTATAAAGATTATTAAAAATAATAGGTAATTTATTAGTTGTTTTCTAAGCACCAGGAATTGTCCTGGGAGCTTTGTGGTCATTATTTTATATAATCCTCACATTTAGAAGGTATAAAGATTATTAAAAATAATAGGTAATTTATTAGTTGTTTTCTAAGCACCAGGCATTGTCCTGGGAGCTTTGTGGTCATTATTTTATATAATCCTCACATACATTCTATAAGGTAGGTATTATTATCCTCATTTTACAGACAAGAAAACTGAGGAGTGGGAAAATGAATTAACTTGCCAAGTCACACAGTATAATGGAACTGGATACCAACATAGTGGAATATAACTCCAGTGTTCATGATTTTGGTCAAATACAATCACTGCCTTCTAGAGATTTTCTTTATAGTAACAGAGACTAAACATGAATCCATAAAAAAATCCACTTTAAAAAAGGGCAAAGAAGAAATACAAATCACCAATAAGCACATGAAAAGATGATCAGCATTATTACCCATCAGGGGAATGCAAATCAAAACCACAGTGAGATATAACTCATCCCCATTAGGATGGCTTAAATAAAAAAGATAGGTAATAAGTACTGGTATAGATGTGGAGAAATTGGAACCCTCATAGGTGGGCATGAAAAGTGGTGCAGCCACTTTGGAAAACAATCCGGCTGTTCTTCAGACAGTTAAAAAAATAGAGCTATATGACTCAGCAATTCTACTCCTGGGTATATTCCCAAGAGAAATGAAAACATACGTTTTCACAAAAACTTGTACATGAATATTCATAACAGCATTTTTCATCATAGCCAAAAAGTAGAATCAGTTCCGGTCCGGTACGGGCGCGACACTGAGGGTTGCGATCCGTTGCTGGTCACGAAAAAAGACAAAAAAGGGGGAAAAAAAAAAAAAAAAAGAGGCATAACCAAAGATTATCAAAGTTAGAGCATAAAGGTCATTTAGGTTGCCACAATTAGGAGAGCCTTCAGCGGATGGTGGGATTTTGGTAGAGATGGGATGAGGCATATGAAATTGACAGAAAGAAAGAAAGAAGGTATTTCTTGAGAAAGAATGGCAAAATAAGGAGAAAATTATAGGCTATGTCAGAAACAGTGACGAATCTGGTTTGGCTGGCAGGCTTAGTGCTGGTGGTTACAATAGCCAAGTATTGCCACACTTTGGAGAATAATGGGAGAAAATATTTAAAAATTGTAACTTTGCCCCCAAAATCTAAGGTATGCTGTTATGTTACGGTGTAGAGGAGGAGTAGTAAACTTTGAAATGATAGGCTTGTCTGGGCCGGAGAGAGAGAAGTACGAATACCAGAAGAGATCATCTCTGAATCTTCCCTTCCTGGAAGCTCCAGATGCCATTTCCTTATTAGCTCATGTAGACATCACATGAAAAGACTGCAAGGCTTACGGGAGTCTGTGGAATGTGGCACCAGTAGATATGGCTTGATATCTGAGTACAAAATATTCTTCAAGTTTTCTCAATACGGTGGTAGAATCAGGATGTTCCTCCTCTGCCTCTGGGTAAAAGTAAAATGTAGGTCAATCCTCAGACCCCTTAGCATGAATTAGAGAAGTGACACGAACTGATCACAATTATTTCATTCCAATATATTCCATTCCCCAGTTATTTTACTGAGACCCTACTATGTAAAAAATTTTACATTCATTGCTGTAGGAGCTTAACAGAAACAAAACTAAAACAAACATCCCTCAACAGTTCGTGTAGTGGGTGTAGCTTTAAGTTTATTTTGAAACTGCCTAGGTGTTTCTTTCACTCAGCCACTGAAAGTGATTAGAAGAACTGAGAGGTTCTGGAGACTCAAAGCCAGGGACTAACTGCTTCCTTCACAATCCAGTGGGGACAGGAACCCAGGGCAAAGCTGCCTCTGGCATCAGTTCCCAGCAGGAGGCCTCCTGGTCTTGTCTACATCTTATTCGCCCTATTCTAATAAGTCTGTTTACCATGAGAAGTGTTCCTTCAAACCCTCGTCTATAGTTCACTTGGATTGTGCTGAGTGTCAGGACTAGGTCAGCCCAGTTCAGACCCAGATAGTAATCTATGTGCTGTGGGACAGGAGAGGGAAACATATCCTAATTAAAAACTTGAGCCTAAAGGTTAGTGCAAAAGGCTTCCAACAGGAGATGCAAGCCGTCCGTATCCCTAAGTGAGAGAGAATAAGGAATAAATCTCTTTTGCTCTCTCCTTCCTGTTCCCTCACCCCCTGTAGCACATTATATGTATAAAGTCTGTCTTTTCATTTCTTTATTTTCTGATTATGAAGTATTTATTGTAATGCAAATGTAAAAGGTCACTATGGAAAATTCAGAGATATGAAATGAAAACAACCAAAATCACATGTAATCTCACCATCCAGAAATAACCACTGTTAACATTTTGTTGTATTTTCTTCCTTTCCTATATGCGCATATTTTTTCCCACAAAGTTGAAATCACACATGTGTACACATATGTTAAGTTTTGTATTTTGATTTTTTCACCAAATATTATGTAATGAGTATTTTCCCATGTTGTTCAAAAATGTGGTTTTAAAAAAATGGGTACAGAATAATTCCCCAACACTAACATTATGGTGTTCTTTTAGTTCCACTCTTCCACCACAATACCTTGCAAACACTTTTTTTAGCCAACAAATACAGTTGTAGAAATATTAAGCCTCGTGGATCTCTTTGCTGAGCTTTTGCAGCAACAGTTTGGTAATAACAGTATCACCAAGCCCTCTCCCTGAGGACTGCCACACCACTGTCGCTTCAAAGACATGCTGACTCCACCTCACTTGCTCTTTACCTTAGCTGATCAGAGGGACCAGCTGTGATACAGGTAAGCTCTTTCAATAAAGGGACTATTTATTTGGGAGAAATTATTGGGCATGATTGTGAACTGGGAAGTCAAATGACTTAATAATGTGACTGAAGTGTTGAGATATTTATTCCAACTGTATCTGTTCCATTTACGTTATGTTACCACATAGAACTAGTTTATATTTATTTATTTTTTGGCAGCTGGCCGGTGTGGGGAACTGAACTCTTGACTTTGATGTTACAAAGACAAGCTCTAACCAACTGAGCTAACTGGCCAACCTTATTTATTTATTTACAATTTTTCTGCAAACTGGAGGTGAAATGGGTTTAAGCCCTAGAGGCAAGACTTGGGCATACGGCTAGAATTTTCTATTTTGGTATAGTTTATACTTGTCTTTAGTAGTGTATGAATTTCTTTTTTTCAGTTTTTTTTTCTGTTATGTAGTGAAACTTTGTAAGACTCTTACACCAAATTCAATTAAATTCAGTTAATTCAATAAACACTTATTGGGTGCCTAACATATATGGAACACCATGATAGATATATGAAAGACAAGGAGGACCTAGCCTTGCCCTTAAGGAACTTACAGTCAAGTAGGGGTGATGGGATATGCATATATTTCATTTACTGTAAGTCAGAGCAGACCAGGGTATAAGAATATTTCTTTTACTTTTTTTTGGTGGCTGGATGGTGCGGAAACCTGAACTCTCAACCTTGGTATTTTCAGCACCACACTCTAACTAAGTGAGTTAACTGGCCAGCCCCTAAGAATATTTATTGATGAAGAAATGCTCACATATAGTATCATGAGGGAAATTAAACTGGACACTAGACTGTATATACAAATTGAACTCTCTTAAAAAGTACACATATAAAAGACTGAAAGGAATACACAAAAATGGTAATAGTGGTTGGGTGATGAATTAAAAGTGATTTTAATATTCCTTTTTAAAAAAATTTTTCCAAAAAAAAATGTTTACAATGAATCTATACTACTGTTAGAGTCATTAAAAATAAGCTTTAGGGCCGGCCCGGTGGCGCACTGCTATAGTGCGCCGCTTGGGAAGCGCGGTGGCGCTCCCGCCGAGGGTTCGGATCCCACATACAGACCGGCCGCTCACTGGCTGAGCGAGGGGCGGGAGCAACACCGAGGGTTGCGATCCCGTAGCTGGTCCCGGTCTGGTACGGGCGCGACACTGAGGGTTGCGATCCGTTGCCGGTCACGAAAAAAGACAAAAAGGAAAAAAAAAAAATAAGCTTTATTAAATGAGTTGAGGATGCTATAACAGTACAAAATGTGGTGAAAGTGCAAAGAAGCAAAGATTATATCTGACTGAGACAGGGGAATCAAGAAGGCTTGAGGATTTATGCCT
>NW_007728079.1:367810-369251 GCF_000696425.1 Galeopterus variegatus | reverse complement strand
GGTCTGGTACGGGCGCGACACTGAGGGTTGCGATCCGTTGCCGGTCACGAAAAAAGACAAAAAGGAAAAAAAAAAAATAAGCTTTATTAAATGAGTTGAGGATGCTATAACAGTACAAAATGTGGTGAAAGTGCAAAGAAGCAAAGATTATATCTGACTGAGACAGGGGAATCAAGAAGGCTTGAGGATTTATGCCTTTCATAATGATGAAAAACTTTCATATTTTGGAAATAGATAAAATTTTATTGAGTTGAAAAGGCATATTATATTCCTACAACTTTTTCCCCCATGAACACTACATTTGACTGTAGTCTCTCTCTCCTAACTATCTATAGCTCTAGTAGCTGCTATCTGCCATATTACCTTTTTTACATTTTATGTTATTTTATATACATATTTAAAATATTTTACTACATTTACCATGGAGAGAGATTTTCTAAATCAGTGGATGATGTCAATCACTGGTCATATTCCTAGTGAGAATATATAGACTTGGCAATGAATCTTTCCACTTGTCCCACTGACCCTAGAAATGGTTTATTTGGTTACTGGCTGGCAAGAGCTGCTCCTTTATCTTCATCTTCTGAAGATGTCTGTATCTGTTAATATTCAACCCATCGAGCACGTATTTTCCAAGGTCTAATAGGCCTCTAGGCAAGAGACTTATTGTAATGTTCCATAAATCCTGCTTCATCAGACCATGAACTTCCTCTTTTCTTGGTGGATGCCCTGGGTGACAGGGCTCCTCACAGTGTGTAGATGAAGTTTCAGAGGTTTGTCAGGACAGAGTTTAGGTGGAATGCACGTACTTCAGCTAATCTAAAAGGTAAGAGTTTTAGCTCTGTGTGACCCTAGATGAATTATTTATGTTCCTTTATCTATAAAATGGATATAACAATTGTACCTACTTCATAGACTTATTTTGTAGATTAAATTTGGCATTTGTAAGCATCTAACATATAGTTACTATAATTATGATGTATCATAGATAGCCTGGAGAATTACTGTATTTTTTTCCCTCCCAAATAAATAACAGGAAGAAGAGGAGGCAGTAACATATGCTAAGAAGGTATGATTATCTTACCCTTCTTTCTTTGCAATAGTAAGGGACAAAAGAATACGTGTAAAGAAATAATTGCCATACAATGTGATTCATGCAATGATAAAAGTATGTTCAAGATAAAGAAGAAGGAATAATAAACCGGGCATGGGATCAGGGAGGGCTTTGAGAAGAAGTGCTACTTAGGCAGAGGTTTGAATGAGTGAGTAGTGGGGGCGGATGAGGCCAGTGGTGATGAGGGATGTGCCAGGCACAAAGGGTTTAGAGAGTACCATGACTTTGAGATAAAACTGGTGGACCTTAAAGTATAGGGAGTAGTGAGAAATGAGACTAGAGAGGGAGGCTGGATTCAGCTCATAAATATGAGTACCTTTAATGTAG
>NW_007728079.1:365859-366969 GCF_000696425.1 Galeopterus variegatus | reverse complement strand
AGAAATGAGACTAGAGAGGGAGGCTGGATTCAGCTCATAAATATGAGTACCTTTAATGTAGGTGTGCATTTGTGTCAGAACGTCTTGAAGGGGCTAAGGGTTACCTGAGCCCTTTTTCCCAAACCCTTCCAGAGCTGTACTAGATTCGTTAATACTATTCCCATTAAAGAGCAGCTCTGGCTGGAAGACTCATTTAACATTGTCTCCGTTATTTTTCTCTGTGTGGAAAGCAGTGCTCCATAACTTCCTAGGTATAGTGGTATATCTACTAGTTACACCTTCTCCACCTCCAACTTGTCCCTAGCAACAACCAGAGAGGTCAATGAGCAATGCATGGGAAGCTGCCACTGGCCCCTCAAATATCATCTCGGGGCTGACTCTGGACCAGATGAATTCAACTGTGACTCAGCTAGACAAACAGATTTGCATATTATAGAAACAGAGTTTCAGGTTTATATAGCAAATCAAACAAATCTGCACAGGATCAGCCTGAGTGCACTTGACTCAATAGACATTCCCACATGGAAAACTGTGGTGCTGCAAGCTTCTGCTAAAGAAGTGCCTGGTGAGCCTGGAGCCTGGAAGTGGTGCTGTGAGAGGGCCTTCCTCAGACCCAGCAGGGTGTGGCTGTAGTTATGCTAGTCCACACTCTCCCTTGGCTGAAGCAAATTTTCTGCCTTTCCTTTTGTTTCTTACAGAATGTCTTTCTTTCTGGTGATTGTCAACATATTTTTACTTCTTCATGGTACAGGTGAGTCATTCAAAAAACTTTGTGGGTATTTCTGAAACAATTTTGTGGACAGTGAGGAAAAGAGTGGTTTGGAGATAAATAAAAACACACAAACATATAGGCAAATGTGCTGGCCAGATGCTGAGTTGGTTAGAACACAGTGTAATAACACCAAGGTCATGGGTTCAGATCCCCCTACTGGCCAGCTGCCATTAAAAAAAAAAAGATGGTAAACAAATAGGCAAATGACTCACTCTCTTTGAACCTCAGTCTTTTCATCTGTTAAATGAGAATAACAAATACCTGCTATATTTGCTTTTAGGAAATGGTGAAAAGCAGATGAAGAGAGAATATAACAGACATGTTATAAAGCATTCTTG
>NW_007728079.1:363381-364243 GCF_000696425.1 Galeopterus variegatus | reverse complement strand
CTATGTGCCAGGTACAAGAGCAGGTGCTTTAAACATAGCATTTTTCTACAGATTTCAAAGTTTTCCCACATTATTAGCTTTGTGCTAAGCTTTTGCCTCAGCCTCTTAGGCCTTGGGAAGCTAAAGACACAGTGGTTTAGGAATAACAGATTGAAATAGACAACGGATTTATTCATATTCAAGTAGGACTATCTGCAATGCATCAGTGAGAAGTTGGCTTTTGTATTACCAGTTATCTCGGCAGTAGATCATGTTTCATGATCCACTGGCTAGAGCTTTTGGATTATTGAGTCTGAGACCCNGAGGGTTGCGATCCTGTTGCCGGTCACGAAAAAAGACAAAAAGGAAAAAAAAAAAAAAAGAAATATCATGAATTCAAAACCTGCAATACAATGTCTCCACAAAGTCATCAAACACATTTATGGTCTTTAGAGAAGTGCCATCTCTCAGCAATCTACAGCAGTTCTGCCAGTCTCTTAAATGTGGCAGCAGCTTAAAGGCATCCTCAGGATCCAGAGATCAACTCGTGAGTTAGTGCAAGGCCTAGACCACCCAGATTACATTTACTGGCTCTTTTCTCTTGATGCTTGATTACTGTGTGTGTGTGTGTGTGTGTGTGTGTGTATTTGTGTGTGTACAGGGAAGCAGTAAGGCAAAGTGAAGTGGTAATCCACTCGTATTCAGGAAAAACCCAACCAAATAGATTAAAGGAATGGGTGTGTATGGAGGTGAGAGAGATAAAGGTGTGTCTGTTAGTTCTAATAATATTTTACATTTTATAGCAATATTGACAGCCTAATTCTATGTGCCAGGTACAAGAGCAGGTGCTTTAAACATAGCATTTTTCTACAGATTTCAAAGT
>NW_007728079.1:352004-362885 GCF_000696425.1 Galeopterus variegatus | reverse complement strand
AGAGAGATAAAGGTGTGTCTGTTAGTTCTAATAATATTTTACATTTTATAGCAATATTGACAGCCTAATTCTATGTGCCAGGTACAAGAGCAGGTGCTTTAAACATAGCATTTTTCTACAGATTTCAAAGTGTTTTCCCACATTATTAGCTTTGTGCTAAGCTTTTGCCTCAGCCTCTTAGGCCTTGGGAAGCTAAAGACACAGTGGTTTAGGAATAAGAGATTGAAATAGACAACGGATTTATTCATATTCAAGTAGGACTATCTGCAATGCATCAGTGAGAAGTTGGCTTTTGTATTACCAGTTATCTCAGCAGTAGATCATGTTTCATGATCCACTGGCTAGAGCTTTTGGATTATTGAGTCTGAGACCCTTTCACTTGGGACTGGAAAGGGTACAGCTGCAGATAGATCTCCTGGGTATAATCTGAGAAGTCAGAAACAAGGACCCTTCGTGAGTAAGCTCCGTATTCTTGTGAGAAAGATGGGGCGGAGTGGGGGGCGGGGGGCAGTTTACTAAAGTATCCACCCATCTGCTGTACTCTTTCTGTCCCTCTGGAAAATGACTGAGCCATGTCATATGAACACAGTCCCTAAGACCCCAAGGTATTTTATAACAACCCTGAGGCAGGTGTTATTATCCTAATTATACACAAGGAGAAGGTAACCCAGAGAGATTAAGTGACTTACCTGATGGCAGGTGATTAGTAAGGGAGTACTTAGAACTAGAACTTGGATTTACAACTATTCAAACCAGGATTTTAAAAATGTACATATAAAACACTGCTTCTTTAAAAAAAAATTCTTTTATTGAAATGTAACTGATTGTACATATCCATGGGGTACAACGTTGAATATCAATACCTGTGTGCAATATGTGATGATAAAATCAGGATAATTCGTATATTCAACGTTATACAATGTAATAATTTTTTGTGACCCTTTGACAATTTCTTGCTAACGCCCCCTCCCCTGTTTCCCACTTCTGGTGGCCTCCGTTCTGTTCTCTCCTTTTGAAAGTTCAAGGAATTATTGTGATTGTTGTATATTTCTATTTTTACAATTTGTTTTTAGCTTCCACTTAATGAGTGAGGACATGCAGTATTTTTCCTTCTGTGCGTGGCTTGTTTCATTTAACATAATTTTCTGTAAGTTCATCCATGTTGCTGTGAGTGGCAGAATTTCATTCTTTTTTATGGCAGGGTAGTTTTCCATTGTGTATATATACCTCATTTTCCTTATCCAGTCATCTGTTGACAGATATTTAGGATAGTTCCAAGTCTTGGCTAATGTAAATAGAGCTGAGATAAACAGGGAGTGCAGGTATCCCTTTGACATTATGACTTCCATTCCATCTTTTTGTGTCCTCTTTATTTGAACAGTGATTTCTAGTTCTTGTAGTAGAGATATTTCACCTCCTTGGTTAAATTGATTCATAGGTTTTTTTTGGTTTTTTTGGTGGCTATTGTGAATGGGCTTGCTTTCTTGATTTCTTTTTCTGCTAGTTTGTTATTGGAGTATAAAAACACTACTGATTTTTGTGTGTGGATTTTGTATCCTGCAACTTTACTGAAATTGTTTATCAGCTCTGGGAGTTTTTTTGTAGAGTCTAGATTTTTCTGTATATAGGATCATGTCATGTGCAAACAGGAACAGTTTGACTACATTTTTCCAGTCAGGATGCCCTTTATTTCTTTCTCTTGCCTGATTTCTCTGGCTAGTACTTTCAATACTATGTTAAATAAGAGTGGTGAGGGTGGGCATCCTTGTCTTGTTCGTGTTCGTAAGTAAAAAGCTTTGGGATTTTCCCCATTCAGGATGATATTGGTGATGGGTTTGTTGTATATATGGCTTTTATTGTGTTGAGATATTCTCCTTCTATACCTGATTTGTTGAGAGTTTTTATCATGAAGGTATGCTGAATTTTGTCAAATGCTTTTTCTTTTTTTTTTTTTTCCTTTTTGTCTTTTTTTTACTGACCGGTAACGGAATCACAACCCTCGGGGTCGCGCCCGCACCGCGCTCAGCCAGTGAGCGGGAACCGGTCTCCACCTGGGATCCGAACCCTCGACGGGAGCGCCACCGCGCTCCCAAGTGGCACACTCTCCAGTGCGCCACCGGGCCAGCCCTCAAATGCTTTTTCTATCTATTGAGATAATTATGTGGTTTTTTTTGTCCTTGATTTTGTTGATGTGGTATATGTCATTAATTGGCATGTGTGTTGAACCATCCTTGTATCACTAGGATGAATCCCACTCGATTATGGTGTAGAATTTTTTTGATGTATTGCTGTATTTTGATTGCTAATATTATGTTGAGGATTTTTGCATCTATGTTCGTCAGAGATATTGGCCTGTAGTTTTCTTTTGTGTTGTATCTTTGTCTGGTTTGGTATCAGGGTGATGCTGGCCTCATGGAGTGAGTTTTAGAGAATGGACACTGTTTCAATTTTTTGGAAGAATCTGAAGAGAATTCGTATTAATTCTCCTTTTAAAGGTTTGGTAGAATTCAGCAGTAAAGCCTATTCCTGGGCTTTTCTTTGTTAGTAGGCTGATGATTACTGCTTCAATTTTGTTTGTGATTGTCCTGTTCAGGTTTTCTGTTTCATCTTGGTTCAGTCTTGGTAGTTTATATGTGTCCAGAAATTTACCCATTTCTCTCAGGTTTTCAATTTTTTGGCCTATAGTTGTTTGTAATTGTCTCTATGATTCTTTGTATTTCTGTGTTATTGATTATGTTTCCTTTTTCATTTCCAATTTTTGTTATTTGGGTCTTCTCTCTTCCTTTTTTAGTTAGCCTCATTAATGGTTTGTCTATTTCGTTTATCTTCTCAAAAAAACAACTTTTTGTTTCATTGATCTTTTGTATCATTTTGGGGGTCTCTATTTCATTTAGTTCTGCTGTAATCTTAATTATTTCTTTCCATCTACTAATTTGGGATTGGATTGTTCTTGTTTTTCTAGTTCTTTGAGATGTAGAAATCTTTCCTTCTGATGGAAGCATTTAGTGCAATAAGCTTCCATCTTAATACTGCTTTTGCAGTATCCCACAGGTGTTAGTATGACATGTCTTTATTTTCAATGACTACAAGAAATTTTTTGATTTCCTGCTTAGTTTTTTCTTGGACCATTCAGGAGTGTGTTGTTTAATTTCCTTGTATTTGTATAGTTTCAAGAGTTTTGCTTTTTATTAATTTATAGTTTTAATCTGTTTGGTCTTAAAAGATACTTGAAATGATTTTACTTTTTAAAAATTTGTTGAGACTTGATTTGTGACCTAACATGTGGTCTGTCCTGGTGAGTGTTCCATGTGCTGATTAGAAGAATGTGTATTTTATAGTTGTTGGATGAAATGTTCTATATATATCTGCCAAGTCCAATTGGTTTAATGTGTATTTTAAATCCTGTGTTTTTCTATTGATTTGTTGCCTAGATGATCTGTCCAGTGGTCAGAGGGGTGTCGAGGTCCCCAATTATTATTGTACTGGGGTCTGTCTCTTTCTTTAGGTCTAATAGCATTTGCTTTGTATATTTAGATACATATATGTTTATGATTGTTATGTCTTCTTGCTGGGTAGATACTTTTATCGTTATACAGTGGCCTCCTTTGTCTCTTTATATGGTTTTTTGTTTAAAGTCTATTTTATCTGATATAAAAATAGCTACTCCTGCTCATTTTTGGTTTCCATTTGTATGGCATATCTCTTTCCATCCCTTCACTATTAGTCTCTGTGTGTCTATACAGGTGTATTGAGTCTATTGTAGACAGCATATAGTTGGGTCTAGCTTTTTCATCCAATCAATCAGTCTGGGTCTTTTGAGTGGGGAATTTAATCCATTTACATTTAGGGTTGTTATTGAAAGGTATTACCTTCTTGGTATTTTACTGATTTTTGGTTAAATGTTTTAAATATCTTTTGTTCCTTTCTTCCCCTTTTATTGTTTGTCTTCAGTGTTTGTTGGTGTTTTGAAGTCATAAGATATAGTTTCTTTCTTGTTTGCATTTTGTTCTACCAGTGGGTTTTTGTATTAGTCCATTTCTGTTGCTTATAACAAAATACTTGGAAGTGGGTAATATGTAAGATAACAAAATTTATTCCTCACACTTTTGGAGGCTGGGAAGTCAAAAGTCCAGGGAATACATGTGGAAGGCTTTGGTGGTGACTTCAGTAATGGCAGGGTATCACATTGTGAAATGGTGGAGCAGAGACAGAAAAACTCTTCATGTTCTTTCCTTTGAAAGCCCACAGAACCACACCCCTGACCACCATTATTAATCCATTCACTAGGCATGGTCCTACAATCTAATCACTTCTTCAAGGTCTCACCTTTCAATTACCATAATAGGATTTCCTACCCTCAACAGTTATAGTGGGGATTAAGTTGGGGGTGGGGGGGACATTCAACACAAGGTAGTTTTATTCTTTCTTGAGTATTCCTGGTGGTGGTTATCATTTTTTGGAGTCCAGATGCAGGATTCCTTTGAGGATTTCTTGTAGGGCTGGTCATGTGGTGGTAAGTTCTCTTAGTTTTTGATTGTCTGGGAAATACACTATTTCCTTCATTTCTAAAGGATAACCTTGCTGGGTATAGTATTCTTGGGTGGTGGGGGGTTTTTTCTTTTAGTGTTTTGAATATATCATTCCACTCTCTTCTGGAATGTAGAATTTCTATTGAGAAGTCTGCCATTAGTCTGATAGGGCTTCTCTTATAGGTGACTTGATGCTTTTCTTTTGCTGTTTTTTGGAGTTTCTCTTTGTTTTTGAGTTTTACCAGTTTGACTGTAATGTGTCTCAGAGAGGACTTTTTGAATTGAATCTGTTTGGGGATCTTTGAGCTTCCTGGTTCTGAAGGTCCATGTCTCTCCCTACCTGGGAAGTTTTCCACTATTATTTTGTTGAATATGTTTTCAATGCCTTTTCCTTTCTTCTTTCCTCCCAGAATACCCATGATTTGGATATTTGTGTGCTTAATGTTATCTGCTAGCTCTCTTAGGTTTTCTTCATTTTTAAAAAATTCTTTTTTTTTTTTTTTTTTTTTTTAAAAAAATTTTTTTTTTTTTTTAAAAAAATTTTTTTTTTTTTTTAAAAAAATTTTTTTTTTTTTTTAAAAAAATTTTTTTTTTTTTTTAAAAAAATTTTTTTTTTTTTTTTTTTTTTTTTTGGTCCACCTGGGTTATTTCAAAAAGACTGTCTTCAAGATCAGAATTTTTTTCTTCTGCTTTTTCTAGCCTGCTGCTTAAGCTCCCAGTTGTGTTTTTTATTTTATTGAATGAATCCTTCAGTTCTAGGAGTTCTGCTACATTCTTTTTTAAGGTATTAATCTCTGTAAATTTCCTCCTTCACATCCTGGGTAGTTTTTCTCATTTTGTTGTGTCATTTAGCTAAATATTCTTGTATCTCCTTGAGTTCCCCTAAGATTGTTGCTTGGAATTCCTTTTCAGTCATTTCCAGAGTTTCCTGTTCCATGGGGTCGGGTACTTGAGAATTATTGTGTTCCTTTGGTGGTGTCATATTCTCTTGTTTTTCTCATATTTCTATTATCTCTATGCTGATGTCTGGTCATCTGGTAGAGCAGTTGCTTTTTCTGTTACTCTGGACTGGGCTTTGAGGAGAGAGGCTTCCTCCTGTAGATGCATTTTATATTGACCATTGAGTAGGGTGTTTTAGTATTGGTTCCAAGTAGATGCAGTAGTGTAGTCTCCATGTCCATATTCAATGTTGGAGCTGCATGTGAGTGCCTCAGTGGCCTAGGCACTGGGGCAGTTAGTGATTCCTTACTGTGTTGGGTTGTTGAGGACATGAGTGAGCTCTTGAGTTCTTGGGAGAAGTTACTGAGTGCCCTGTCACTCTTTGGCTGGGCTGGGAGACCCTTGGTAGGCTTGTTGGCACCCCAGCTAGAGTCTTGTGACTTTGATGGGTGCACTGGGGTATACTGGAGTGCCTCAATTTGAATGGGTAACCCTGGATGGGGTTTCTCTTTCCTCTTTCCTACAGGCAGAGACTCTTCCTGCATCCTTGCTTCCTCCAACTGGGGGAGGTGTTGGTGGTGGGTGAGAATTTTCTTCATTACTCTATTTGGCTATCCTGGGTTTCTGCACNAATCTTTCCTTCTGATGGAAGCATTTAGTGCAATAAGCTTCCATCTTAATACTGCTTTTGCGGTATCCCACAGGTGTTAGTATGACATGTCTTTATTTTCAGTGACTACAAGAAATTTTTTGATTTCCTGCTTAGTTTTTTCTTGGACCATTCAGGAGTGTGTTGTTTAATTTCCTTGTATTTGTATAGTTTCAAGAGTTTTGCTTTTTATTAATTTATAGTTTTAATCTGTTTGGTCTTAAAAGATACTTGAAATGATTTTACTTTTTAAAAATTTGTTGAGACTTGATTTGTGACCTAACATGTGGTCTGTCCTGGTGAGTGTTCCATGTGCTGATTAGAAGAATGTGTATTCTATAGTTGTTGGATGAAATGTTCTATATATATCTGCCAAGTCCAATTGGTTTAATGTGTATTTTAAATCCTGTGTTTTTCTATTGATTTGTTGCCTAGATGATCTGTCCAGTGGTCAGAGGGGTGTCGAGGTCCCCAATTATTATTGTACTGGGGTCTGTCTCTTTCTTTAGGTCTAATAGCATTTGCTTTGTATATTTAGATACATATATGTTTATGATTGTTATGTCTTCTTGCTGGGTAGATCCTTTTATCGTTATACAGTGGCCTCCTTTGTCTCTTTATATGGTTTTTTGTTTAAAGTCTATTTTATCTGATATAAAAATAGCTACTCCTGCTCATTTTTGGTTTCCATTTGTATGGCATATCTCTTTCCATCCCTTCACTATTAGTCTCTGTGTGTCTATACAGGTGTATTGAGTCTATTGTAGACAGCATATAGTTGGGTCTAGCTTTTTCATCCAATCAATCAGTCTGGGTCTTTTGAGTGGGGAATTTAATCCATTTACATTTAGGGTTGTTATTGAAAGGTATTACCTTCTTGGTATTTTACTGATTTTTGGTTAAATGTTTTAAATATCTTTTGTTCCTTTCTTCCCCTTTTATTGTTTGTCTTCAGTGTTTGTTGGTGTTTTGAAGTCATAAGATATAGTTTCTTTCTTGTTTGCATTTTGTTCTACCAGTGGGTTTTTGTATTAGTCCATTTCTGTTGCTTATAACAAAATACTTGGAAGTGGGTAATATGTAAGATAACAAAATTTATTCCTCACACTTTTGGAGGCTGGGAAGTCAAAAGTCCAGGGAATACATGTGGAAGGCTTTGGTGGTGACTTCAGTAATGGCAGGGTATCACATTGTGAAATGGTGGAGCAGAGACAGAAAAACTCTTCATGTTCTTTCCTTTGAAAGCCCACAGAACCACACCCCTGACCACCATTATTAATCCATTCACTAGGCATGGTCCTACAATCTAATCACTTCTTCAAGGTCTCACCTTTCAATTACCATAATAGGATTTCCTACCCTCAACAGTTATAGTGGGGATTAAGTTGGGGGTGGGGGGGACATTCAACACAAGGTAGTTTTATTCTTTCTTGAGTATTCCTGGTGGTGGTTATCATTTTTTGGAGTCCAGATGCAGGATTCCTTTGAGGATTTCTTGTAGGGCTGGTCATGTGGTGGTAAGTTCTCTTAGTTTTTGATTGTCTGGGAAATACACTATTTCCTTCATTTCTAAAGGATAACCTTGCTGGGTATAGTATTCTTGGGTGGTGGGGGGTTTTTTCTTTTAGTGTTTTGAATATATCATTCCACTCTCTTCTGGAATGTAGAATTTCTATTGAGAAGTCTGCCATTAGTCTGATAGGGCTTCTCTTATAGGTGACTTGATGCTTTTCTTTTGCTGTTTTTTGGAGTTTCTCTTTGTTTTTGAGTTTTACCAGTTTGACTGTAATGTGTCTCAGAGAGGACTTTTTGAATTGAATCTGTTTGGGGATCTTTGAGCTTCCTGGTTCTGAAGGTCCATGTCTCTCCCTACCTGGGAAGTTTTCCACTATTATTTTGTTGAATATGTTTTCAATGCCTTTTCCTTTCTTCTTTCCTCCCAGAATACCCATGATTTGGATATTTGTGTGCTTAATGTTATCTGCTAGCTCTCTTAGGTTTTCTTCATTTTTAAAAAATTCTTTTTTTTTTTTTTTTTTGGTCCACCTGGGTTATTTCAAAAAGACTGTCTTCAAGATCAGAATTTTTTTCTTCTGCTTTTTCTAGCCTGCTGCTTAAGCTCCCAGTTGTGTTTTTTATTTTATTGAATGAATCCTTCAGTTCTAGGAGTTCTGCTACATTCTTTTTTAAGGTATTAATCTCTGTAAATTTCCTCCTTCACATCCTGGGTAGTTTTTCTCATTTTGTTGTGTCATTTAGCTAAATATTCTTGTATCTCCTTGAGTTCCCCTAAGATTGTTGCTTGGAATTCCTTTTCAGTCATTTCCAGAGTTTCCTGTTCCATGGGGTCGGGTACTTGAGAATTATTGTGTTCCTTTGGTGGTGTCATATTCTCTTGTTTTTCTCATATTTCTATTATCTCTATGCTGATGTCTGGTCATCTGGTAGAGCAGTTGCTTTTTCTGTTACTCTGGACTGGGCTTTGAGGAGAGAGGCTTCCTCCTGTAGATGCATTTTATATTGACCATTGAGTAGGGTGTTTTAGTATTGGTTCCAAGTAGATGCAGTAGTGTAGTCTCCATGTCCATATTCAATGTTGGAGCTGCATGTGAGTGCCTCTGTGGCCTAGGCGCTGGGGCAGTTAGTGATTCCTTACTGTGTTGGGTTGTTGAGGACATGAGTGAGCTCTTGAGTTCTTGGGAGAAGTTACTGAGTGCCCTGTCACTCTTTGGCTGGGCTGGGAGACCCTTGGTAGGCTTGTTGGCACCCCAGCTAGAGTCTTGTGACTTTGATGGGTGCACTGGGGTATACTGGAGTGCCTCAATTTGAATGGGTGACCCTGGACCCATCCAAATGGGTCTCTTTCCTCTTTCCTACAGGCAGAGACTCTTCCTGCATCCTTGCTTCCTCCAACTGGGGGATGTGTTGGTGGTGGGTGAGAATTTTCTTCATTACTCTATTTGGCTATCCTGGGTTTCTGCACTAACCCTGGATGGGGTTTCTCTTTCCTCTTTCCTACAGGCAGAGACTCTTCCTGCATCCTTGCTTCCTCCAACTGGGGGAGGTGTTGGTGGTGGGTGAGAATTTTCTTCATTACTCTATTTGGCTATCCTGGGTTTCTGCACTCTCTGGGGATTCTGCATGTGTCTCTCCCTGGATCAAGGCAGTTGTATGGGCTGTGCATATACCTCTCACCCCCACATGCACTACCTTGGGGGATGGGGGCAGCGTAATTCACTCTGTGTGTTGAGCCACTGGGTTGTGGGTCTGTGTTCACTCAGTTCGTTCCCCAGGCTCCACTGGTTACCCTCCTTTGGTCAATGCAGTTTAGTGGTGGTGGGCTGCCCTTGCAGCAGTGGTGGCTGTGGTAGTGTCTGTGCATGGCAGTGGTGTCTGCAGTAGTAGTGGGCTGCCTGTGCAATGGGCACTTTGCACTCTTGCTTGCTGTATTCATGGTCTGCCCTTGGCTCCTGCGGTCCCCATGCTGCTGCCTCAAAACACTGCTTCTTGATTATAACCACAACAAAAAATTTTGAGCCAGAAAGCACCTTAGTTTTTTATTTGAAAGTCCATCTTTCTAAAAGTTATGCAAGTTGTTTCTCTCTGCCTCCTTCTGTCTACCCTGTCTTCCTTTATATTCATTCATTCATTCACTCATTTAATTAGTCATCAATTCCTTCATCAGACTTAGAATGAGTGCCTACTATTAGGAGATGAAAGAACATGGTTCAGATGGAGGGCTTTGGAGCCAGACTCTCTGGATTTGAATCATAGCTCTACTACTCACTAGCTATGTATTCCTGAGCAACTTACTTCACCTCATCATGCCTTGGGTTCTCAGTAATAAGTTGAGGATAATAATAATACCTACCTCAGTGTTTGTATGCAGATTAAATGAATTAATACCAAAAAAACTCTTAGAATACTTTTAGCATGTTGCAAATGTTACCTGATATAGTCAGAGTTCTTCAGAGAAACAGAACAAAATGGAGGAGGGGGTATATATTTATTATAAGCAATTGGCTTATGCAATTATGGAGGCTGAGAAGTACCAGATCTGCAGTCAGAAAGCTGGAGGCCCAGGAGAGCCTATGGTGTTGTTCCAGTCTGAGTCTAAAGGTTTGAGACCCAAGAAGATCATATTTCAGTTTTCAGCTGGAAGATAGGAAAAGACTGCTCAAGCAGTCAGACAGGAGGAGTTCCCTCTTATTTGTAGGAGGGTTAGCTTTTTTGTTCTACTCAGGACTTCAGTTGATTGGATGAGAGCCACCCACATTAGAGAGAGCAATCTGCATTATTCAATCTATTTATTCATATGTTAAGCACATTGAAAAACACCCTCACAGACACACCCAGAGTAATGTCTGACCAAATCTGGTCAACCCATCAATAGCCAAGGGTTGCCACTGCTGGAATGAGCAGATTGTATCTATTATTCAGCTGGAATGTCCCCAACTGAATGTCTCTCAGGCTGCTTTTTGCCAGGCTGGTGGCTTGGAAGCTTCCTTGCCTACTAATTTATCATTTGGATTTGCTCTTGGTGCTTCGTCTATTTTGGCTTCTATTTCATCTCACCTCATTTTATCAAACAGTATTCTTACTTAGGCTAGCACTGACCGACTCTTCCTCTTTTCCAGTGTTTGTTACCTGCACAGTGTCCTTAAGAGGAAAAAAAAAGCCTTCTTATTGGAGTCCCTACTTTTATAATGCTTAAATCTCATTATTCTGTCTTGCTCAAGTTGGGAACTTAATAAGCCTTTTAGC
>NW_007728079.1:348674-351709 GCF_000696425.1 Galeopterus variegatus | reverse complement strand
TGCTTCGTCTATTTTGGCTTCTATTTCATCTCACCTCATTTTATCAAACAGTATTCTTACTTAGGCTGGCACTGACCGACTCTTCCTCTTTTCCAGTGTTTGTTACCTGCACAGTGTCCTTAAGAGGAAAAAAAAAAAGCCTTCTTATTGGAGTCCCTACTTTAATAATGCTTAAATCTCATTATTCTGTCTTGCTCAAGTTGGGAACTTAATAAGCCTTTTAGCTCAAAAGTTTGGTAACTATAACCTTAAATGTCTTTTTTAAACTCTGAGAGGTCTTGTTTCTTTTTGCAGTGCTACCAATATCTTACTTTGTTTCCTGGGAATCAGTTTTGTCTGTTAGTAGCAGAGACATTTGACAGAGGAATTCTGATTTGGAAGCCTAATTTATAAAGTAAATTAGAGAGGAATTGTTCTGATTTAAGTGGTAAGGTAGTGGATATCCCACTGATTTGATCTTTACCTAGACACCAGTGGCAACCTCTGGGGTGGTCTGGGGAAAATAGTTTGAAAACATTGAATCAGATGATCTCTGAGCTTTCTTTTAGCTATAACATATCAGGATTCTATTCCATGTCATGATTCTATAAATAGTACAAAGTGCATGGCTGTATTCCTCACAGCCCTCAGCCCCTAATAGTGAGAACTCTGCTCAGACTAGAGCAGGTATTTGCAGCAGGTAAAATAGATTTACTTACTGAACATCTGCTTCTGCCTTTCTGATGTGCCTTCCTGGATTACTGAAGCTGGAGAGTAAGAAATGACGTTTCCAAGATTCCTGTGCAGTTAGGATTCTGGAAGTGACTTAGGCTCTGCCCATCAGATACACTTTCTCAAGAATTAAATTGGCAACATTGAAAGGTGATAGTGTATGTGGCATCCTTTCTTTTACCATGTGACTCTAGCAGGTGCAATTTGACTTCCTGAATCACCAGCTTCTTGATAAGGCAGAGGCAGCAGCTCCTCTGGCAGTGTTGTCCTGAGCCTAGTGTAATGTGGGGAAGGACAGAACACACATATCGCAAGTCTCACGTTCCGCATTCTTCTTTGGGCTCATTCCTCCAGCCTTCCAATGATTTTGTAAATGTCTAGTTCCCTGTACTATATCCCTTTTTGCTTGAAATAGCTAGAGTGATTTCTTTTATCTGTTATGAAACCCTACCTGATGCAGTGTTCATTGGTCGTTACTAACTTCAATTCTTTGACATTCCCAGTGTATGCAGAAGAGTTGCGGGCCCACCCATTCACTGATGTTACCCTCTCCTGCCATTTCTCCTTTGTGAAGGGCACAGAAAATCTTGAGTTTTCTTGGGAAAGAGAAGACATCAAAGAGGAATATGAGGTAGAGGATGATAAAGAATATTACCGCTTTTTCAGATACTATGATTTTTTTGACATTTTCTCAAAGTTGGTTTACCAGTTTCACAATAACACAGAGCAACTAGAAGATCAAAACTCCTTGTATGAGGGAAGAGTCTCTGTGGATCAGGATGAAATTTCTGAGGGGACTCTATCACTTTTGCTAAGAAATGTGGATTTCACAGATGAAGCTATCTACAAGTGCTCAGCCAGCACACCAGATGGAAGAGGCAAAAGTATAATTAAGCTAATAGTAGAAGGTAAGGGAATGTATTGAACTTTATTTCAAGTTCTGTCTCTGTTTATAAGGATAAGTTGTAAGTTTTCTCTTCTGACGTTCTCACTTTTTTGTCTTCTACTCGAATTGTTAAAGGTTCTTTTTATTCCCCTGATGAGAATCAGGTGTTTGAGACTTCAATTAATCTTAGCTAAAAATATTACTCTGAACAAAAGTTGCTGTATCTGTATCTGTATGCATTGTTTATTCACATGAACAAACAAAACAAAAAAAGAAAACCCCAAACAAAAAACAATACTGGTCTTATCCCAAACTCTCCAAACAAATTATAACATTGAAAAACCAAAATATAATACAACACAATAGTTCTACCTGAAAACTCAGATATGACATGTGGTTTAGTGAGAAGAGCCCTGCATTGGGAGTCAGAAGGCCCATGTTCTAATTCTGGATGACTTTGGGCAACTCGTTTAGCTTTTCGAGGCTTCACTTTTTTCACTATTCAAATATAGGTTGGACTGGATCAGTGGGTCTCCATAGAGCCCTAGGGATCCTTACCCTTCACAGGATTGCATGAGGAGCTGCCTTTTCCCACCAGAGACCTCATGAGGATTGGGGGAGGCATGCCAGAATTCCTCCAGGATAAGTGGGAAGAAATGGAAAAGTGGTGGTGGTGAGAATCATTTGTTGTCTTCAGTGATTCTCAGCAGAGTGTCTGAGGTCAGTGGAGAGTCTGGAGTGAACTCACTCAAAGAGGGGACAATTCCAGTAATAAAGACAGCAGTGGTAGGTGATACCTGGGGGGCAGGAACATACATGTATCCTTATTCTGTTCTTCTCTTACTATGCTTGGGTCAAAATTTTAACTACAGTAAGCCTTGAGATGTGTTGCCTACATAAGGAGTTAGTGTAACAACTGAGGGCAAGTTTTCTGCTAGCCTGAGCCTCCTGGGACTGAAATAAAAAAGGAACTAATTGTTTTGTTATTTTCTTTAACCAGACTCTGAAATGCCCCAGGTACAGTTTGACAGGATTGATGATGAAGATGTGGCCACGTGCATCTCCAAGGGCTGGTACCTCATGCCCAGTGTGACCTGGCTGGACCGGGCAGAGAGGGACCTGAGCAACCACAGTACCGTGGAGGTCCTGGAGGAGCAGATGAACGGCTTCTACAGGGTGTTCTCTGTCCTAAAATACCCTGTCAAGTTAAATGAGAAATATGTCTGCCGCATAAGAGAGACAGATGTAAACAACCAGCCCTTCAGAATCATCCGCAAGTACCCGAGTAAGTGGAAATCCGAAAGGAAGAGTGGAAGTAAGATGCATTTCACTCTAAAAAGTCATCATTCATTAATATGAGTATTTACTAGATGCCAGATATATTGGGCACTCCTGGGCACTTTGGGGATTTAAAGAAGCATCAGGAACATAAGCTGTA
>NW_007728079.1:343565-347458 GCF_000696425.1 Galeopterus variegatus | reverse complement strand
TCACGAACAGATCTAAGTCATATGAGCTGGGAGAAGGGGAGCCCCTGTGTGATAAGTAATGAGGCAGGAAATGAAAACACTTCTCCCACTCATGAATCCTGGACAGTCTTAATGTTGCCACATCAAAGGCCGTCTAACTACATTCTGTGGAACTTTGCAGTTCCTTGATAGGGTCTTTGAGAGGAAATCTGACGGATAATTTTTTTGTAGCTATTCTATTACTTCTAAACCATCCCCAGTGCAGGGATTTGAAAAAGCATGTAAGAAAAAGAATAGGTACTGATTGAACACATACTGTATTCTCATACAATATTTAACCCACAGTGACCTCTGAATTATATACTAATATTACCCCATTCAGCAGAGGAGGAAACTAAGGCTGAGAGAAGGTAAATTATTTACCAAAGGCTACACAGCTGATACTTTTTGAACCCCAGACTTGAACCCAGGTCTAACCATTAACGAAGGACTGGGTACTTTACACTATATCATGATTGACTCAGGGGCCTTAAGTTCTTAGTGTTATAGTGTCCATAGCCTCACACAGAGGTCATTGATCTGTGCAGCCACATGTGGCCCCACCTATCTCTCCATCAAGAAAGAAGTGATGATGATGGGCAAACTTGTACTGTAAACTAATTCCTTCTACTTTCCTGTGTCCGCAACTTAGAGATCCTTACTAAAACCTCTTTGGAGGGTTAGACTTGGCAGGTACTTTAGCCATCATCTTCTACAAACCACAGCATGTAGGGGTAAGAAAACAGAAGTCCAGAGAGGTGAGGTAGTTACGCAAGGTCATAGAGCCTCTATACAAAGAGTATTAAGGCAGTCTGACTTCATGCAAAGGCTGGTGGGTCACCTTTTTTTAGTCTGTATGGGCCTGGCAATTAATCAAAACATTCAAAACACTATAGCAATCCCAGATCTTTGAGTAATTATCTGTGAATATTATATAATTGTTAAAAGTATTCATTTAAACTTTTAATAACATGAGGAAAGGCTCATAATATTTTAAAATTTTATGAAACAAGATATAAGCTTGTGTGTAGCATGAGCCCAAGTTGTTTACCTATATGCAGATTTAAAAGATAGGAAGTATTATTATTATTATAATTATTATCATAATTATTAGCAAAAATTACTGGTTACCTTTGCGTGATGGGATTACAAGCAATTTTTATTTTCTTCTTTGTGCTTGTCTGTTTTATGTGACATTCTGTAACGAACATGTATTATTTTTATAGTCTGAAAAAGCTATACTTAAAAATTTTTTTAACATCTTTATGAAATGTAATTCACATGGCATAAAATTCACCCATTTGAAGTGTATGATTCAATTGTTTTAGTATATTCACAGTATTGTGCAATCATCACCACTATATAAATTTAGAACATTTTCATTACCCTGAAAAGAAATGCCATACCCATTTGCAGTCATTCTCCGTTCTTTATACTATGTTCCCCAGTCTGAGGCAACTACTAATCTACTTTCTGACTATATAGATTTGCCTATTTTGGACCTTTCATATAAATGAAATCACACAACACGTGGTCTTTTATAACTGGCTTCTCTCAGTATAATGTTTTCGAGATTCATCCATGTTGTAGCATATATCAGTACTTCATTCATTTTCCCTGTTGAATAATATTCTGTTGTATGGATATACCACAATTTATTTATCTATTCATCAATTTAAGGAGATTTGGATTGATTCCATTTTTTGGCTATGATGAATGATGCTCCTGTGAACATTCACGTACAAGTTTTTCTGTGGATATTTCATTTATCTTGGGCATATATGAGTGGAATTCCTGGGTCATGTTGTAACAGTTTTTTTAAACTTTTGAGGAACTGCCAGACTGTTTTCCAAAGTGTCTGCACACTTTTACATCCTCACCAGCAATACATGAGAGTACCAACTTCTCAACATCCTTGCCATCACCCATTGTTTTCTGTCTTTTTTATTTTAGCCATCCTAATAGGTGTGAGTGGTATTTGTGGTTCTGATTTGTATTTCCCTGCTGGCTCATGATATTGAGCATCTTTTCATGTGCTTATTGGTGATTTGTACATCTTCTTTGGAGAAATGTCTATTTAAATACTTTGCCCTTTAAAAAGTGGGTTATTCATCTTTTTATTATTGACTTGTAAGAGTTCTTTGTATATTTTGAATACCAATCCCTTATCAGATATATAATTGGCAAGTATTTTCTCCTATTCTGTGGGTTGTATTTTCACTTTTTGATGATGTTCTTAGAAGCAGAAAAGTTCCTAATCTTGAAGAAGTCCAATTTATCTTTTTTGTCACTTACACTTTTGGTGTTATGTCTAAAAAAATCATTGCCTAAATTCACAAAGATTTACTCTTATGTTTTTTTCCAAGCGTTTTATACATCCTCCTACATTTAGGTCTATGATCCATTTAAAATTAATTTTTAGGGCTGAGCCCATGGCGCACTTGGGAGAGTGCTGCGCTGGGAGTGCAGCGGCGCTCCCGCCGCGGGTTCGGATCCTATGTAGGGATGACCGGTGCGCTCACAGCGCTCACTTGATCCATTTAAAATTAATTTTTAGGGCTGAGCCCGTGGCGCACTTGGGAGAGTGCTGCGCTGGGAGTGCAGCGGCGCTCCCGCCGTGGGTTCGGATCCTATGTAGGGATGACCGGTGCGCTCACAGCGCTCACTGGCTGAGTGCGGTGCGGCCAGTCTCAAAAAGGGCAAAAAAAAAAAAAAAAAAAATTAATTTTTATATATGGTATAAGATAGGAGTCCAACATTATTCTTTTGTGTGGAGATTTTCAGTTGATCCAGGACCATTTGTTGAAAAGACTATTCTTTCTCTGTTGAATTGTCTTGACATCCTTTTCGAAAATCGAGTGAACATAAATGTAAGAATTTGTTTTTGGACTCTCAATTATATTCCATTGAACTATGTATCTGTTCTTATGCCAGTATCACACTATCTTGATTACGATAGCTTTTTAGTAAGTTTTGACACAGGGAAGTGAGGGTTCTCCAACTTTGTTCTTCTTTTTCAAAACTGTTTTGGGTATTCTTGTTTTGGTATTTCCACATGAAATTTAGGATTGACTCATCAATTTCTGCAAAAATGGCACTTGGGATTTCAATAGGGAATGTATTGAATCTATAGATCAATTTTAGGAATATTGCCATCTTAACAATATTAAGTCTTCCAATTTGTGAACACAGATACCTTTCCATTTATTTGTTTTCTTTAATTCCTCTTCTTTAATTCCTTTCCTTGATGCTTTGTAGTTTTCAATGTGTAAATCTTGTATTTCTTTTGTTAAATTTATTCCTCTGTTTTATTCTTTTTGATGCTTTGTAAATGCAATTGTTTTCTTAATTTCATTTTTAGAGTGTTTGTTGATATTAAAAAATACAATTGATTTTTGTGAATCCCTTAATATTTTCTTTATACAAGATAATGTTGCCTATGAATAGAGATAGTTTTGCTCTTATTTTCAAATCTTGATTACTTACATTTCATTTTCTTGCCTAATTGCCCTGGCTAGAACCCCCAGTACAATGCTGAATAGAAGAAGTAAGAGCAGACATTCTTGCCTTGTTGCTGATCTCAGGAAGAAAGCACTCTTTCATCATTAAGTATGGTGTTACCTGTGGGTTTATTGTAGATGGACTTTATCAGGTTGAGAAAGTTCTCTTCTATTGCTTGTTTGCTTAGTTTTCTTTGTATAATGAATGAATTTAGGATTTTGCCAAATGCTTTTTCTGCATCTATTGAGATAATCAAGTGGTCTTTGTTCTTTATTCTATAAATATGATGTATTACACTGATTGATTTTTATATATTGAGCCAATCTTGTATTCCTGGGATAAATCCCAGTTGGTCATGATATATAATCTTTTTT
>NW_007728079.1:340380-342618 GCF_000696425.1 Galeopterus variegatus | reverse complement strand
TCACCAGAACCCTCACACGCAGGTCTATGAGCTAGGTAACCAGCAGACAGGTCCTTGGCAGCTGTAGGTTGGAGAGCGTGGCTGTGCAGAGCAGACGTCCGAGGCAGATGCCAGCCAAGTCATGGCGCAGCACATGGGCGCCAACTCCACTCACACACACACAATTTGCTTACAAAGAATGTGCCACACCACCCCCAACTGCACCTAAGGTGAGGGGACCTGATTAAATTATTCTATTTTCCCAACACATCCCCAAACTCTTTACTTTTTTCAACTCATAGGTCCAAATTTAAAAGTTGCACCTATGAAATCAAACAAGTTATCTACTGCCAAGATACAGTGGTGGAACAAACATAGGGTATATACTCCTGTTGTAAAGGGAGAAACAGGCAAAAAGAAAGGGGTAACAGGACCTAAGTCAGTCTGAAACCCAGCAGAGTAGGCATTAAATCTCAAAGCTGGTGAGTCATGTACCTTGACTCAATGTTTGCCATCCTCTGCACACTGATGTGGACGTTGGGTCCCCAAATCTTCAGGTAGCTCCACTCCTATGGCATTCCTGGCCTTAGAACATGCTTCACCTCTTCCAGGCTGGGTTACATGCTGGTAGCTCCACGGTGCTGGGGTCTCCATGGTGGTCCCACTCTCATGGCTCCACTAGGCATGGCCTCAAGTGGGGTTTTTCTGCTGCAACTCCAACCCCGTGTTTCTGCTTAGCATAGCTCTAGCAATGGCTGTCTGTGGTGACTCCACTTCTGCAACAGATCTCTTCCTGGGCTCCTAGGCTTTTCCATACATCCTGTGAAATCAGGGTGGAGGCTCCCAAACCTCCACAGCTCTGGCATTCTGACACCACAGATCTAACACCACGAGGATGCTGCCAAGTCTTCCAGCTTTTATCTTCCAAAGCTGCAGGTCCAGCCACACCTGCAGCCAATTAAGCCACAGCTGGAGCAGCCAAAGCAGCCAGGGTGCTGGTGCTTGAAGCAGCTTGCCAAAGTGGCCCTAGGCAGCGAGCCCTTGGAGGGTGCCTCAAGCCTGTTCCCCAAGACCATTTTGTCTCCCTAGGCTTTTGAGACTGAAATGGAAGGGTTGGCACAAGAGGCTTCTTCAATGCCTTCAGGGCCTTTCCCCCCTTCTCCTAATATTCCTTTTCCTTTTTACTATCTTCTTAGCACCATTGGATCTTTCTTCTAAGCACCATTGGATCTTTCTTCTAAAAATGCTCTCTGCTTCTCTACCACATGGCCAGGCTGCAAAATTTCCAAATCTTTACACTCTGCTTCCCTTTTATATTCTGGCTTTATGTTGTGCTTTTGCCGTCATAACTCAGCATAGGCTGTTAGAGTAGCCATGCAGCTTCTTTAATGCTTTGCTGCTTAGAAATTTCTTCCGCCAGATACTCTGGTTCACAACTCCTGAGTTCCAACTTCCACAAAGTCCTAGGGCATGGACACAATGCAGCCAAGTTCCTTGCCAGTTCACAGCAAGGGTGAGCTTTGCCCTGTTTCCAATAAGTCCCTTCTCATTTGCATCTGAGACCATCTCAGAATGGCCTTTACTGTCCATATTTCTATCAGCTTTCTGCTTGCCATCACATAACCAAGTCTCTAAGATATTCCAAATTTTCCCTTTTATTTTTGTCTTCTTCTGAGTTCTCCAAACTCCTCCAACCTTTCCTCAACACCCAGTTCCAAAGCCATTTCCACATTTTCAAGTATCTGTTATAAGTGACACCCCACTTCTCTGGTACCAGTTTTCTGTATTAGTCCATTTCTGTTGCTTATAGCAAAATATACAGAAGTGGGTAATTTATTAAAAAAGTGAAATTTATTTGCTTATAGTTTCTGAGGCTGGGAAATCCACAGTCCAAGGAATACATCTGGTGGTGGCAGCAGTGACCTCTCACATTGCAAGATGGTGGAAGCAGAGAGAACAGAGAGACTCTCCTTTTAAAGCCTTCAGAACCACACCCCCAACCACCATTTTTAATCCATTCACTACTGCATGATCCTAAAATCCAATCACCTCTTCGAGGCTCCACCTTTCAATTATGATAATGGGATTTCCCACCCTCTCGACAGCCACAGTGGGGACCAAGTTTCTAATACATAAAACATGGGAGACACGACTCAAATTTAAGCAAGTTTTGTGGGGATATAATTCAATCCACTACAGGCTTTATGTATATTTATTTAAACCTCATGGGAGCCCTGTGTGGTAAGTAATATTATTAAC
>NW_007728079.1:335720-340190 GCF_000696425.1 Galeopterus variegatus | reverse complement strand
CCCTTTTATTTTTGTCTTCTTCTGAGTTCTCCAAACTCCTCCAACCTTTCCTCAACACCCAGTTCCAAAGCCATTTCCACATTTTCAAGTATCTGTTATAAGTGACACCCCACTTCTCTGGTACCAGTTTTCTGTATTAGTCCATTTCTGTTGCTTATAGCAAAATATACAGAAGTGGGTAATTTATAAAAAAAGTGAAATTTATTTGCTTACAGTTTCTGAGGCTGGGAAATCCACAGTCCAAGGAATACATCTGGTGGTGGCAGCAGTGACCTCTCACATTGCAAGATGGTGGAAGCAGAGAGAACAGAGAGACTCTCCTTTTAAAGCCTTCAGAACCACACCCCCAACCACCATTTTTAATCCATTCACTACTGCATGATCCTAAAATCCAATCACCTCTTCGAGGCTCCACCTTTCAATTATGATAATGGGATTTCCCAACCTCTCGACAGCCACAGTGGGGACCAAGTTTCTAATACATAAAACGTGGGAGACACGACTCAAACTTCAGCAAGTTTTGTGGGGATATAATTCAATCCACTACAGGCTTTATGTATATTTATTTAAACCTCATGGGAGCCCTGTGTGGTAAGTAATATTATTAACCGTATATAAGTAGGTTTGCCAGATTTAGCAAATAAAAATACAGGATGCCCAGTTAGATTTGAATTTCTTATAAACAACAAATATTGCCATTTATGTATGTTAAAAATTGTTATTTATCTGAAATTTAAATTTAACAGGGTGTCCTATATTTTATCCAGCAACCCTACATTTAAGAGATAAGAAAACTGAAGCAAAGAGATGGTGGGGAAGGAACGTTCAAACTCCTCTTGAAGAACAGAAAGAAGAAACTAAAGAACTCTTTCATGCTTTCCATGCTTATCTGTAGAAAAAAGGGAGCCAAAATCATGGTCTTGGAGGCCTCTTCCTCTCCTATTGTTTTGTGTCTTTTGAGAAGCCAGTTGGAGCTATCTATTTATTAATTCAACAGATATTGGTAGAATACCTAGTTAGTACCAGATGTTGGCATTGCATCATGAAGATAAGCAAGAGAGACATAGTTCCTGCCCTTATGGAGCAGACTGTCCAGTGGGGAAGATACAGGTTAAACGAGTGAGCACTGCAGAGTGAGGTGAGATATGGTGGAGAGACATTGGGTGTAACGGGAGCCTGCCAAGAGCCTCCTCACCTGGTTTAGAAGGCTAGCATTGTAGGGGTTCCCCAAGGATTGTCCCCAGACCAGCAACATTGACACCACCTGGGAGCATGTTGAAAATGCAAATTCTGAGGCCCACCCAAGACCTACTGAATGAAAAACTCTGAGAGTAGGCCCAGCAATTTGCATTTAACAAGGCCTCCAGGTGATTTTGACCCACACTCAAGTTTGAGAACCATTGATGTAGGGCATCAGCCCCTTGGGGTGATATGGACACCCAGAGCATTTGTGTCCTATCCCTCCTGCAGGGCTGGGGTGCCATCACTTCTAAGCCATGTGCAGCAGGCGAGGAAAGCAGAGAGCTCTGGCTCTTTGCCCCCGTCCAGTAAAACAAGATTAACCAGACAGACTAATAAATTTAAGTTTCCCATTTAAGTTGGTCTTTCCTTCAAAGAAGAGAAAAGAAGGGCTTACTTATTCCCCAGACTTTTAAGTTTCTCCCACACATTCAGGACTAGAGGTCTTTGAACATTACAGAGGGCCTCAGACTCTCTTCTGAGAACACTATGATACATTATTAATGAGCTGACTTCAAGGAAATCCCTGCTTTTGATCCCCTTAAATTTTAACATCCTAAAAAAAGGCCCCGGCAATGCCTCAAAGGCCCCTATATTTTATTTCTCTTCATCTCTTTGCATGTACCTGTTTGTATAAGGCTCTTTGAGATTTGGCATCTGCCTATTTTTCCAGCCTCATAGCTCACTGTTTCTCACCACATGGCCATTGCTCATTGCTCAGAGCTTACTGACTCCTTGTGGTTTCTAGACTGTATTTATTTTTCATACTGTCAGCCTTTGCACAGACTCTGCCTCTTTGTGGAATGCCTTTCTTTTCTTGGTCTGCCTCATGAACTCCTCCTCTAAGATTTGGCTATGACTTTAAGCCCTTCTTAACTCTCATACTCTCATTTCCATTTTGTTCAACATTTCATTCATTCACTCATCAAATATTTGTTGGGCTCCAACTCTGTGCCAAATACTCTTTTAGGCATTGGAGATACAGCAACTTTAAGGTGTGGGATAAGAATTGGAAGAAGCATGAAGAGACTCTGGGGTGTTGGTAATATTCAACTTCTTGATTGGGTGCTGGTTACATGGTTGTATCCAGTTTGAGAAAATTAATTGGGCTGGACACTTACATGTACTTTTCTGTATGTATATTATATTTCTATGTAAAGTAAAGCATAAAGTAGTATATCAGATGGTGAATAGCCATATAGAGAAAAATAAAGCAGGGAAGGCAGATTAGAAAGAGTGGAATGGGAGAAGTAGGGTTGTAATTTTAAATAGGTTGTCCAGAGAAAACCTAATTGGAAGGTTAAATTTTAATAAAGATTTGAAGGAGTGTGGGAGCTAGGCCTTGAGGTGGGCAAGGGCTGGTGGATTTGAGGACAGTGGTTGGAAGGGAGAGAGTTTGTGAGAGAGTATAGGAGGTAAGATAAAAAGATAATACGAGGCTACATTATGTGGTGTCTTATAGGACATTGTAAGGGTTTTGGCTTATGGGAAGAGATGGAAAGCTATTGGAAAGTTCTGAACAGAGGTGTGAAATAATTTAACTTATATTTTATAAGGATCTTTCTGGCTACACTTGANATGACCTGGAAGCCAAATGAAGAAAGCGTTTCAGGGAGGAAAAGGGTTCAACTGTGTTGAAGGCTACTGATGAGTCAAGTAAATTGAGGACTGAGAATAGATCATTTGGAAGAAAGGATATGGACAACTTTTGGAAACTGAGAGTAGATCACTGGAGTGCTAACATAGAGGACAGTTTGCTTCAAAGAGGGGCAGCAGAAAATATGTTTTAACTGGAGAAGTTATAGGGCCTCATTTTGCTTTTTTTTTACATGGGAGAAATAACAGTGTGTTTACATGTTGACAGTGAACAGATGGAGAGGGTAAACTTGATGATACAGGAGGAGGGGAAGAATTGCTTAGTACTGTCTCTGAGTAGGCAGAGGGATGGGGTCTAATGTACACGTAGAAGGGTTTGTCTTAGATCAGTTATGTAAGAGGAGTAAGACAGCGTATGTGGGCATAGATGCAGAAAGGTGGATAGTGTGGTAGTGGGAGCTTGTGAAAATTCTCTTCTGCTTGCTTCTGATTTTCTTAGTGAAATAGGAGGCAAGTCATAAGCTGAGTATGAGGATGCAGATGGCAATGTTGAGGAGAAAGAATGAAATAGTCATCTAGGAGAGTAAGAGAGAATAACTAAAGAAATATAACAGTCTTCCTGGGTAGTACTAAAGGCACTTTTGAGGTTCACGGTCATGAATTTAAAGTGGGAACACTCAGCATGGTTGAATGTTTTTCTCCAACCTCATTTATCTGCTTGAGTGTAGAAACAGAATGGGAGGAGAGTTGTTAACCAGATGCTGGGATTTTGCCATGCAAGCATAACAAAGGAAGACAGATGCATGCTAGAAAGTGATTATGATGATCAACCACGGAATCTAAGCTGCATTAGGAAAGAGGAAGGATTCAGAGTGGGGGACAGACAGTGAAACAGCGGTAGAATCATTGGGTTTTAGCTCCNTGAACAGAGGTGTGAAATAATTTAACTTATATTTTATAAGGATCTTTCTGGCTACACTTGAGAATAGACCCAAGAGAGTCAAGGGTGGGAACAGGGTGACCAGTTGGGAGATTATTATAATAATCCAGGGAAGAAAAAGTGGTGGCTTGATCCAAGGTGTTAGTAGTGGAAGTGTGAGAAGAGATTGGATTACATATATGTTTTTGAAAGTAGAGCAAATAGAATTTGCTGACAGATTACATGATGTGTGTGAGAAAGAGAGGAGTCAGTGATGACTAAGGCTTTTGCCTTGAGCAACTAGAAGAATGAAATCGCCATTTATTCTGATTAGGAAGGCCTGGAGTTTGGTTTGGGACATGTTAATTTAGAGATGCCTATTTGAGACATGTGAGGGGAAAGGCCAAATATGTGGTTGGACGTGAAATCGGAGTTTTGAAGAAAGGTCCAGGCTTGAAACATAAAGATAGTCAACCTGTAGATGGCATTTCAAATTATGAGACTAGATGGGCTCACCAAGGGAATAGGCATAGGTGGAGAAGAATAGAGGTCCAGGTTCTGAGCCCCAGGCCCTCCGACATTCATAGGTCAGGGAGATGAAGAGAAACCAATGAAGGACTAGACAGTAAAATAAAAGGGAAACCAGGAGAGTGTCATGACCTGGAAGCCAAATGAAGAAAGCGTTTCAGGGAGGAAAAGGGTTCAACTGTGTTGAA
>NW_007728079.1:331394-334262 GCF_000696425.1 Galeopterus variegatus | reverse complement strand
GAAGGATTCAGAGTGGGGGACAGACAGTGAAACAGCGGTAGAATCATTGGGTTTTAGCTCCTGGTGGCAGCCAAAGAATTGTTAAGGTTGGGATACTAGACAGCGTGAGTTGGAAGGACAGAAGGTAGTGGTTGGACAGTAGAATGGTTGCAATGGAGATAATGGAGATGTTGTGATTATTGCTAATGATACAATCTAAGTTCTAACCACGGGAAGGGTGGCTAAAATAAGATGGAGAAAAGATCTTTGGAGGAGAGGAGGTAAAGGTACAAAGGTGGTCAAGGGATAGATCATATCTGAGATAGTGACACCAAGAATTATGACAGAAGTAATGATGGACAGCTTGACAGAGCCAGAAGCTAACATCAAGGAATGGTGAGGGAGGGGAGAGGAACAATGGAAGACCATAGTATGGAAGGATAGTGAATGGCAAAGTCTAAAAACATGAGATTTTAAGCTAGAGGTTTGTAGAGAGGAGGGAGAGAGAATGATCCAGAAGCCATAATAAGAAGCAAGGAACTTAACTACCCTTAATGCACAAAGGATGTTGGAAAGAAAACCAGCACCACTTGAAAGTCCTGTAGAAAAAGAAGTGTCTTTACAGGAGAGCAGGTTTCAGTTAGAATAAGAAGGTGATGGAAATGTTAGTAGAAGTAGAGAATAGTAGGGATTTGCTGATGATTGATAGTAAGTTCCAGAGGGCACAGTGGCAAAGTTTCGGAAGTTGGGAATGAGTTGACGATGGGGTCAGAAAAGGGAAAGTATAGAGCCATATGGGGCTTAGAGTCCATGAGATGAAGGATAGATCGGGGGTCTTGAGCTTCTTGTGGTTAAACATAAATAGGGAAAAAGGCATGATGAAATTAGATATGGAGATATCAAGACACCATGATGGAAAAATTGTCAGTATTGTGGGAGGAAAGAGGTGATGGTGTTGCCAGGATCACACAGGGTTCTGAGGTCCCCTCTTCACTGGGTGATGGAAGTGTAGAGTCCAGGGTGGAGCAGACTTAATCTGCAGCAAGCAGAACTCTGGGATTCCTTTTTGATTCTTGTGGATGATGGTGTGGGAGCTGGAGAAAGAGGAGCAGGTCAGCCACATACAGCAGCTCAGGTTGTGCTTTTTACAGCTCAAGGGTGCTCCATTCATATAGGCTCTAATGTGACTGGCACCCCAGGAGGAGTGCAATTTGACTGCCCTGGAAAAACACTCTCTGTGGCACCCCAAGCACATTACATGTACAAGCTTATTACATTGCTGGAATTTATTATTATTCATCTTGTAATAAGACTGTGAATCTCTCATGAGTTAGGGATGAAATTCTCCTATCTCTCTTTTGTGGCTCCTGACATATAGTGGGTTCTTGGAATAGGTGTTAGTTCTTAACTCCTGAGTCTTATCATCATGGCCCCAGAAATGCAAAATAACTAAGAACCTTGAAATGGAAATGCATGATCTCTTGATTCCTTTTCTAAAGGTTCATCAGGAATATCCTCCTGCCTTCTACTCCTATGGGTTCCTACAAGCTAACAAGCAGACTCTGCAGTCTTTTCTTGGCCTGGAATGATTTCTTTCCAGAACAAACTGAATATGGTGGGATTTGCTGACCTGGTGACGTCATTTCCTCTTCCGTGTGTCTCATCCCCATGAGCCTAACAGACACAGAAGTGCTATGCGAAGGCCCTGCACCTATTTTGCTTCCATTTCCCTTCTCTCTTTGAACATTGGTGGGAAATATCATTCCATTCACTTCCCTTTTCTCTTCTCTAATTGTTCCCCAAACAATATTTGTTGAATCAATAATGAAGGGGTAAATCAGAATTTTTTCTTACAAAAGAAACAACAATCATGATAATCTGTTGAACTTTCTGAAGGAGAGAACAGAACTGTAGTTACTAGAGGTGGGAAAGGGGGATGGGGGTAGGGAGAATTGGTTAATGGACACAAAGAATGATTACGTTTTGCAATGATGAATATGCTAATTATTCTGATTTGATCATCACATATTGTACACAAATACCGATAGTCAACTCTGTACCCCACAAATCAATTGTTTCAATTAAAAAAAATAAAAATGCATAAGAAAAGAATTTTGTCTTACAAATGAAGGAAAGCTTCATAGTAGTGAATATTATTTGAGGGCTACCACTCTTAGGGAAAACAAAAAATTCATTTCACACAACTTTCCTGTGTGATTTTAAGAAATGCATTGTAGCTGAATGCAGAGTTTGCCTTTAACACAAAACTCCAGCCTACCATTTTGTTTTCTTTCTTTTCTTTTTATAGGGAGAAAGTATCCTCGCACATATGACTATTAAGAGATTTGAATAGCATCCATCCAAGGGTCTTGCCTTTAGCCGCTGCAGCTCCTGGTTTTCTCTTGTGGATGAGAAAGAGGTTTTTTTTTTTTTTTGTCCTAGACACCTACCTGTTATAAACAGAAAAAAGTAAGGAGGTAACAGGTCCAGTATGTTGCATGTTGACTAATAGGAGATCCCATATTTTGCCTTTCTTAAGTCTGTATGTTGAAGTCTTGTTTCTTTACCTGTATTTCTTTGTTTTATTTATAAAATTTACTTTTATTTGATCTTTTGCTTCTCACATGTTAAATTCTGAGTAAAATCCAAGACTCTTCACTGCAGAATGAAAGAAGATTAAAAGCCTGATGAACTGTCTATTTTGTGTTACTTCATTAGTATGGTTTTTCATGACTGATGACTTGCTGAGGAGTTCGGAACAGGGAAAATCTGCTCCAAGTTTTCTCAAAGCCAGATTTTTTTGTTTTTATTTTTTTATTATTTTTATTTTTATTTATTTATTTTTTTTGTCTTTTTTGTCTTTTTCCGTGTCCGGCAACGGATCGCAAC
>NW_007728079.1:329153-330507 GCF_000696425.1 Galeopterus variegatus | reverse complement strand
GGAGGCACACCAGGGAGATTTGTGCAATTGTACAGAACTGATATCTGTATCCCTAAGGAAGTTTTTGCCAGGTCAAACCTTTGAAGTGTGTGCTGAAAGTTGCTGGGGGACTCACACTGGCTGGCATGACTCCTGGATATAGCATCTCTGGGGAGACCAAGGTGGACTGGGAATCACTTTTCAGGGAACTTCAGAGGCCTGGCCTGAACTGCACTCACATATGTACTTAAAAGAGACCAAAGTGAGAGGACGTGCAGACAGTTATTAGAACTACATGAAGGAACATAAATTAGTTATATGTGCCTAGCAATTACATTATAGAGAACACTAATTAGGAATTAATGGTTCATGGTGATGTGATGATCTTTAAAATAATGGAAAACATGATGGAAGGTAGAATGTGTGTGAGAAGCAGGGACCTAGTTTTGAATCTTGACGCTATTCCTTAGTGGCTGTGTCGTCTTGGACAATTTCCTTAAACTTGATGAACTGCATGTTCCTTATCTGTAAATCCTTTTCACAGGGTCGTTATGAGAAGTATGAGAATACATGATAGGTGGAAATAATTGGTAATTATAATGATAATCAACACTTACATAGCTCTTTCTGTGTGTCAGAAACTATTGGAAACAATTTACATATTAGCTCACTTAATCCTCAAAAAAAAAAAAAGAAGAAGAAGAAGAATGCGGTAGGCAGGTATTATTATTACGTCACTTTAGGGAGGAAACCGAGGTATAGAGAAGTTAAATAACTTCCAGAAGCGTAAAAGGTAGAAGCAGAGTCAGGATTTAAACCCAGGAAGTCTGTTAAACACTACATTATATTGTCTCTCAGTGGAGTATCAATCACAATAAGAACAATGTTCTGAAATAGGTCCATTAGAAGAAGTTGAAACATGAAATTAAGAATGACTAGCATTTATAAGAGACAAAGAATATATGAGGATATAAAAATTATTGTCTACCAGCTTTGACTATGAAGTCTGGTGGAAGAATTTTGGAGCAAACAGATTATTTCTAGTTGTCCCAGCTCCCTGGAAAATGACAAATTCTACTAACTTGCGTAATTTAAAACTAGGTCAGGAACTAGAAGGGTAAGGTCCTTTTTCTTTTGCAGGAAATTTCCTTTCAAACATGTTTCATTCTCTTGACAATTTTGTACAAGTTTCAAGGTTAAATATTTTTACCTTATTTCATTTGGAATCTTGTCTTTCTTATTTTTCCTGGCAGTACATTCTTTTTACAGGCCCTAACATTGTCAAATTTCTGTGTTTCTTCTCTGACCACAGCAGGTTAGATAAGACCTATGCATTCCAGTGATAGCCATCAGCGTGCACTTCTTATTTCTTTTC
>NW_007728079.1:314456-328942 GCF_000696425.1 Galeopterus variegatus | reverse complement strand
CAGGTTAGATAAGACCTATGCATTCCAGTGATAGCCATCAGCGTGCACTTCTTATTTCTTTTCTCTGAGTTCATTTGTCCTGTTTTCCAGCATGTTGTGTTACTCCATTCCGTATGTAGATGGTGGGTCTTATCAGTTTTGACTTCTTGATAAAATCCACTGTCAGGTCTCATCTAGATTCTCTACGTGCTATGCTTTCATGTATGAATCCAAAGCATTGTACCATTTTTCTATCTGTATTAGAAAATACATTGTATCATTGTACCATTTTTCTATACTTTTTGTTAATGATGCCACTAAGAAGCAGGAGAAATATGCACGCCCAGAGTTTCTCAGAACGGTTTTCTTTCTTTATGCTGAGCCCATCCAGCTCAACAACATTTTAAAATTTTTTTCTCGCTTGATCCATTCTCTGTGGACCATCTTGTCCCCACACAGGAATACCACTTCCACATTGTCTATCCGCAGATCTATATCTCCAGTCCAGATCTCTTCCAGAAACTTCTATCCAAGTTCTCACAAGACGTCTCCATTTGGATGTCTCATGGCAATTCGAATTCAACCTGTGCAAAACCAAATTTATCATCTTCTGTACTTTCCTTACTTTCCCAGCCAAATGACTTCTCCTGCTGTCTTCCCAGTCTCAGAAAATAGCACCACTATCTACCAAGTTGTCCAAGCCAGAACCCTGGAGTCATTCTTCACCATTACTTCCACCTTAAGTCCCATAGCTAGTCAACAGCCAGCTCCTGTCAATGCTACCTCCTTAACCTTCTGTTCATCCCCATTGCCACTATCTTAATTCAGATCACTGTGATTTCTCATTTCTCAAATATTATTTCTCATTCTTTACATTCCTCACATTATTTCTTATTCCTCATTCCTGAAATAGCCTCCTAACTGATCTACTGCTACAAGGTCTTGCTTGTCCTTTCCTATCTGCTGCATCTGAGGCAAAGTTTTCTTTCTTAAACTGAATCTGATCATGCTTTTCTCCTGCCATTAAACCTTCATTAGCTCTCTATTGTTCTCAGGATAGTCTGTACAGATGTCATGTGTAAATATTATCAATGTAAGTTACAGTGCTAACAATAACTTTTTATGGAGCAATCACTATATGCCAGGGCCTTACATGTTTATTTCACTTCATCTGCATGGCAACATTAGGAAGTGTTATTGTTACCTTCTTTCTGTAGAAAAGGATAGCAACAACAACGAAGGCTAATACTTAACATCAGGCACTTTTAAAACTTTTTATATATTTTATTTCAGTGAATTCTCATAACAACCCTATGTAATACAAATTATTATTATCTCCATTTTACAGAAGAGGAAACTTAAGCACAGAGCATCTAATTTTCCCAAGGTTGTACAGTAAGTAACAGAGTCTAAAGACTCTCGCCCATCCCTGAATCTCGGCATATGCTACTCCTTCTGAGTGGTCTTTGGCTAGGCTAATTCTACTCATTCAGATTTCAGCTTAGAAAAATCTTCCACAATTGCTGACTCCACAGCATTGATCTTCTTGTTTCCATAACAACATGTGCTTGTCTCTTATCTTTGTTATAGTAGGATCACAAGATACCATACAGACTGCGCCTGTCTCCCTGAGAGAAGGGACTGAGTTTGATTATACTTGTAACTTAGTCCCCTTCCCAGTGCCTGACATCTAGTGAGTACTCAATAAAAGTTTGTTCAATTCTACGTTTTCACTTTATGTATTTGGACTTCCCAGGTCTCACCTGTTAACAGAGTATGTATCTATCTGCCTTAGATTGAGTGTCCCCCCAAAACTTGACCCCCACTGTGACAGTGTTAAGAGGGTGGGAAATTCTATCTTGGCAATTGAAAGGTGGGGCCTTCATGAGGTGATTAGATTGTAGGACCATGCCATAGTGATTGGATTAAAAATGGTGGTCAGGGGAGTGGTTCTGAGGGTTTTAAAAGGAGAGTGAATGAAGAGGTTAGTCTCTTTCTCTGCTCTGCCATTTTCTGCCATGTGAGACCCCTGGGTCACTGTTGCCACCACCAAGACCCTCACCAGATATGTTCCCTGGACTTTGGACTTCCCAGCCTCTGAAACTATAAGCAATAATTTCATTTTCTTTATAAATCACCCAGTTCCACACACAAAAAAATTTTTTTTATAAGGAACAGAAACGGACTAATATAGTATCCATATTTCTTTTTCACACATTCACATTTCATTTTCTTTATAAATCACCCAGTTCCACAAAAAAAAAATTTTTTTTTATAAGGAACAGAAACGGACTAATATAGTATCCATATTTCTTTTTCACACATTCAAATGGTATTCACACTCCTAAAACTCCTCCAGAACATGAATGATAGTAAACAACCCCTGGTTTTGATCATTCTGCATCAGAATCTTTTTTTTTTTTTTTTCCTTTTTTTGTCTTTTTTCGTGTCCGGCAACGGATCGCAACCCTCAGTGTCACGCCCGTACCGGACCGGGACCGGCAACGGGATCGCAACCCTTGGTGTTGCACCTGCACCTCGCTCAGCCAGTGAGCGGGAACCGGTCTGTATGTGGGATCCGAACCCTTGGCGGGAGCGCCGCTGCGCTCCCAAGCGGCGCACTGTAGCAGTGCGCCACCGGGCTGGCCCCTGCATCAGAATCTTGAGAGGACCCACCTGGTAGGTAGCTATATAAACCAATGCGTAACAGATGGTATAATTCAGATTGTCATAGAGGTATCAAAGGAGTTTTCACAAATGATTGGGATCAGAATCTTGAGAGGACCCACCTGGTAGGTAGCTATATAAACCAATGCATAACAGATGGTATAATTCAGATTGTCATAGAGGTATCAAAGGAGTTTTCACAAATGATTGGGCATACATGCAGAAATGAGAATCGCCTATGGTTTACCCTTTGCATTTTCAAATAACCTGTAAAGGCTCCTTACCTCACATGGAGTAAAAGCCAAAGTGCTTACATGGCGTATTAGGACTGCAAGATATACCTTTCTCACCCCTCAGTCCCTTACCCTGCCCATCGTTTCTTTGTCCTTGTATTCTACTCCCCTCTCCCTCGTTCACTTCAGCCCAGCTAAACTGACACTCCTGCACTGGCTCTCTCTCTTCTGGAATGTTCTTGTTCAGACATCACACATCTAATTCCCTCAGCTTCAAGTCTTTGTTCACTTTTTCAATAAGGCCTATCCTGACCACCTGTTTAAAATTGCAAACTGAGACACTCCCTGGCCCCATACTCTCCCAAGCCTCCTCAGCTTGTTATATGTAGTCCTTATCGCCTTTGAACATACCATGAAATTTTCTTGTTTATTATGTCTATTGTTTATCTTCCCTTGCTAGAATGTAAACTCCACAAAGGAAGAGATCATTATCTCCTTTCACTGGTCACTGATGAGTCCAAACACTTAGAACACTTAGAAAATGCCTAGAACATAGTAAAGACCAAAAAACATCTGCTAAATGAACATAAATGGTACTGATCTTAGTCTCCACTTTTCCCTCACAAAAGAACTGGTAATCACACTTAGACCCAGTCAGAATAGAATGGATCATACAATAGTTTTGGTCTAGTTTGTATTCCACTCTGTACTGTTCTTATTCCAAATGGGATACTCTGTTCTGGAATATTCCTTGATTACAACCTTAGATTTAGCTTATACAGTACACTCCTAACTCTGGCAGTGACGGCCTCATGCCATGCTCTGTCCTCAACACCAGTATACATTTTCTGCATTCTTTTTGAAGACTTAGAGTCCTGCTCTGGCCGTTTTCTGTTCTTTAGCTTTGACAATGCACATATTTTAAGTTCCTTTGTCTTAAAGACAAAAAGGGAAAGATGGATAAACTGGGTTACATAATAGTGAAGTTCTCTACTAGGCAAAGAATACAGTAAAGTCAAAAGAGGAAAAAGAAGCTGGGAGAATATATTTACCACACTCATAATAGACAAAAGGCTAATAACATATTTATGAGGAACTATTATAAACTGATAAGAAAAAAGTCAACAACCAAAAGAAAAATGAGCAAAGGAAAGAAAAGGAACCAATAATTCATGGAATGATGCTCAATCACATAGAAAGAATAATTAAATTAAATAAAAATATGGCAATAATGAATTACCATTTTTCCTCTATCAGAGGCCAAAGAGTTTGAAGGCAGAGTGTTTACAAAAATTTAAGGAAATAGTCATGCTCACTGTGGATACTTTTGGTGGGAATGTATATTAGTGTAACCTCTCTGAAGGATAATTGGCATCTATAAGCACATTTATAAATGTATACATCCTCCAAGAGAATGATTTTATTCATTGTACTTTCTTCGATACAATTTGGATTTTTCATCATGTGCATATAGTAACTTTTCAATTACAAATGTTAGATAATTGGAAAAAATTAACTCCGATTGACAGGAAGACTCTCCCATTCAGATAGCAACATTTTGCTCCCTACGTCACACCATGGAATAGCTCCCAGCAGCAACAGCCCAGGGTTTACTGCCTTCATGCCCCACATCCGTGCTAGATTTACTCCAGAGTTCTCTGAGGACATCTTTTTTTCCCCTCCCTCCTTCCCCTTAATTCAGAAATAATTAAGGAGGACTGATGAAAACTTGATGCAGGTGCTCCAAAATTAAAGCTAATCAAAATAATTTATACTTATTTGCACAATTCATAATGTTAAATTTTGATTATAAGAAATTTATTTCCTGGAGTATGCGTCATTTAGGCTGTTTTAATGTATTTTTACTTCCTGGACACTTACATACTATAACAGCAAGAAAAGTGTTCCCAGTGCATGGTGGAAGGTTGGGAGAAGCCAGCTAGGATTTAGGAGTGGTTGTGGATAAGGTACCCTTCAAAGTGGGTTTAAAATTCCTTTTTGATTGTGGTTATTAGAGGTGGGAAAGGGGGAGGGGAAGGGAGATTAGTGAGAAATTGGTTAAGGGTCACAAAGAATGATTATGTTTTATAAAGATGAGTATACTAATTATCCTGATTTGATCATCGCATACTGTACAGAGGTATTGATATTCAACTCTATACTCCATGTATTAGTCCATTTTGTGTTGCTGTAACAGAAATACCTGAGACTGAGTAATTTATGAAGAACAGAGGTTTATTTGGCTTATGATTCTGGGACAGCTGCATCTGGCATGGGCCTCAGGCTGCTTCTGCTCATGGTGGAAAGTGGCAGCAGCCGGCGGGTACAAGCAGATCACATGGCAAGAGGAAGGAATAGAGAGAAAGGAGGTGCCAGGGTCCTATAAACAACCAGCTGTCACAGGAACTAATAAAGCAAGAATTCACTCATTACTCCCCCCACCTAGGGAGAGCTCTAATCCATTCATAAGGGATCTGCCCCCATGACTCAATCAGTGTCCAACACTGCCACTTGTGGATCAAATTTTCACATGAGTTTTAGAGGGGACAACACATCCAAACTCCATCACTCCACAAATAGTATAATCAATTATGTTTTAATTTTAAAAAAAGATTCTCGAGGGCCAGCCTGTGGCTCACTTGGGAGAGCGTGGTCCTGAACACCAAGTCAAAGGTTAAGATCCCCTTATTGGTCATCTTTAATAAATAAATAAATAAATAGAAAGATAGACAGATAGATAAATAAATAAGTAAATAAAAAGATTCCCTTCCAAAAATGAAAATTTGAAGAACCAAACTGTGATGAGATCAGTAATATGTCGCAATAACATAACCAAAGAGATTGCCTTTTAATATTTGATTGGCATTTACATAATACCCCAAATCCAATCAAAGCGACATGGTTATAATTTTAGGGAAGCAAGACTTCTATATGTGAATGAAATGAAGAAAATTAAACTTCATCAACTGTAATATGTTCTTTTTGAAGACAGAATTATTGGAGGTAGGGAGTGCATGACACCTATAAAAAAATGGCAAGTTGGAAAGCAAGTATTGGTCATGACTCCACAGATGGTCTTAATCAGCCAACATTCAGTCCAGTTGGGAATGTTTATCTCCATGGGATGTGTGTATCAAGGAAAAGCCATTAAGATTACCCAACCCGTCCCTTGGCAATGATTCCATGTTCCCTGTGTCACCTGCCCATGTTGATTTGGCTTCTCACAGGTTTACCTGCAACCAGCCTCACTGGATGCCATTCCAGACTCAAGATCCACGGGGGCTTTGGAAGTCATTTTGCTTAGCCTTCTCCCAATACAGGAATGCTCTCTGTTATGGTCTGAATGTTTGTGTCCCCCAAAAATTCATGTGTTGAAACCTAATCCCCAATTCAATAGTATTAAAAGGTAGGGACTGCGGGAGATGATTAGGTCATCTGAGCTCCACCCTCATGAACAGGATTAGTGCCCTTATAAAAGCTGAAGAGAGTTTGTTCACCACTTCCACCCTGTGAGGATGTAGCAGCAAGGTGCCATCGTTGAAGCAGTGAGTCCTCACTAGAAACCAAAGCCGCTGGCATCTTGATCTTAGATTTCCCAGTCTCCAGAACCATGAGCAATGTATTTGTTGTTTATAATTAACCAGTCTAAGGTATTTAGTCACAGCAGCCCGAATGCACTAAGACACTCCCTGACTTCTCATCATTCCCTACCTGACCCACCATTCATGATCCTTTTAAAGAAACTTGTTCTACCGGCCTCTGAGAAAACTTTTCCTTTGAGCTGCAATCCTGAGATTTTTTTAGAAGAAACTCTTTAGCCCCTTTTTATGATCATGAAACACAAATCCACTTGTATGAGATAAATGGTTAATGTCCTCACAATTTGATTTGGCCTTAACTGGGGGGAAGAAAACCAATAGAACTATTAGTTTAATTTTTTTATTTGTCAATAGTATCTGGGANTTTAATGTATTTTTACTTCCTGGACACTTACATACTATAACAGCAAGAAAAGTGTTCCCAGAGCATGGTGGAAGGTTGGGAGAAGCCAGCTAGGATTTAAGAGTGGTTGTGGATAAGGTACCCTTCAAAGTGGGTTTAAAATTCCTTTTTGATTGTGGTTATTAGAGGTGGGAAAGGGGGAGGGGAAGGGATATTAGTGAGAAATTGGTTAAGGGTCACAAAGAATGATTATGTTTTATAAAGATGAGTATACTAATTATCCTGATTTGATCATCGCATACTGTACACAGGTATTGATATTCAACTCTATACTCCATGTATTAGTCCATTTTGTGTTGCTATAACAGAAATACCTGAGACTGAGTAATTTATGAAGAACAGAGGTTTATTTGGCTTATGATTCTGGGACAGCTGCATCTGGCATGGGCCTCAGGCTGCTTCTGCTCATGGTGGAAAGTGGCAGCAGCCGGCGGGTACAAGCAGATCACATGGCAAGAGGAAGGAATAGAGAGAAAGGAGGTGCCAGGGTCCTATAAACAACCAGCTGTCACAGGAACTAATAAAGCAAGAATTCACTCATTACTCCCCCCACCTAGGGAGAGCTCTAATCCATTCATAAGGGATCTGCCCCCATGACTCAATCAGTGTCCAACACTGCCACTTGTGGATCAAATTTTCACATGAGTTTTAGAGGGGACAACACATCCAAACTCCATCACTCCACAAATAGTATAATCAATTATGTTTTAATTTTAAAAAAAGATTCTCGAGGGCCAGCCTGTGGCTCACTTGGGAGAGCGTGGTCCTGAACACCAAGTCAGAGGTTAAGATCCCCTTATTGGTCATCTTTAATAAATAAATAAATAAATAGAAAGATAGACAGATAGATAAATAAATAAGTAAATAAAAAGATTCCCTTCCAAAAATGAAAATTTGAAGAACCAAACTGTGATGAGATCAGTAATATGTCGCAATAACATAACCAAAGAGATTGCCTTTTAATATTTGATTGGCATTTACATAATACCCCAAATCCAATCAAAGCGACATGGTTATAATTTTAGGGAAGCAAGACTTCTATATGTGAATGAAATGAAGAAAATTAAACTTCATCAACTGTAATATGTTCTTTTTGAAGACAGAATTATTGGAGGTAGGGAGTGCATGACACCTATAAAAAAATGGCAAGTTGGAAAGCAAGTATTGGTCATGACTCCACAGATGGTCTTAATCAGCCAACATTCAGTCCAGTTGGGAATGTTTATCTCCATGGGATGTGTGTGTCAAGGAAAAGCCATTAAGATTACCCAACCCGTCCCTTGGCAATGATTCCATGTTCCCTGTGTCACCTGCCCATGTTGATTTGGCTTCTCACAGGTTTACCTGCAACCAGCCTCACTGGATGCCATTCCAGACTCAAGATCCACGGGGGCTTTGGAAGTCATTTTGCTTAGCCTTCTCCCAATACAGGAATGCTCTCTGTTATGGTCTGAATGTTTGTGTCCCCCAAAAATTCATGTGTTGAAACCTAATCCCCAATTCAATAGTATTAAAAGGTAGGGACTGCGGGAGCAGTAATATGTCGCAATAACATAACCAAAGAGATTGCCTTTTAATATTTGATTGGCATTTACATAATACCCCAAATCCAATCAAAGCGACATGGTTATAATTTTAGGGAAGCAAGACTTCTATATGTGAATGAAATGAAGAAAATTAAACTTCATCAACTGTAATATGTTCTTTTTGAAGACAGAATTATTGGAGGTAGGGAGTGCATGACACCTATAAAAAAATGGCAAGTTGGAAAGCAAGTATTGGTCATGACTCCACAGATGGTCTTAATCAGCCAACATTCAGTCCAGTTGGGAATGTTTATCTCCATGGGATGTGTGTATCAAGGAAAAGCCATTAAGATTACCCAACCCGTCCCTTGGCAATGATTCCATGTTCCCTGTGTCACCTGCCCATGTTGATTTGGCTTCTCACAGGTTTACCTGCAACCAGCCTCACTGGATGCCATTCCAGACTCAAGATCCACGGGGGCTTTGGAAGTCATTTTGCTTAGCCTTCTCCCAATACAGGAATGCTCTCTGTTATGGTCTGAATGTTTGTGTCCCCCAAAAATTCATGTGTTGAAACCTAATCCCCAATTCAATAGTATTAAAAGGTAGGGACTGCGGGAGATGATTAGGTCATCTGAGCTCCACCCTCATGAACAGGATTAGTGCCCTTATAAAAGCTGAAGAGAGTTTGTTCACCACTTCCACCCTGTGAGGATGTAGCAGCAAGGTGCCATCGTTGAAGCAGTGAGTCCTCACTAGAAACCAAAGCCGCTGGCATCTTGATCTTAGATTTCCCAGTCTCCAGAACCATGAGCAATGTATTTGTTGTTTATAATTAACCAGTCTAAGGTATTTAGTCACAGCAGCCCGAATGCACTAAGACACTCCCTGACTTCTCATCATTCCCTACCTGACCCACCATTCATGATCCTTTTAAAGAAACTTGTTCTACCGGCCTCTGAGAAAACTTTTCCTTTGAGCTGCAATCCTGAGATTTTTTTAGAAGAAACTCTTTAGCCCCTTTTTATGATCATGAAACACAAATCCACTTGTATGAGATAAATGGTTAATGTCCTCACAATTTGATTTGGCCTTAACTGGGGGGAAGAAAACCAATAGAACTATTAGTTTAATTTTTTTATTTGTCAATAGTATCTGGGAAAAAAAAAGAAATCAGGAGTTACAAAAACAAGTTAAATGCAATATGGAAGCCTACTAAATACGTTTGGCCTTAACTGGGGGGAAGAAAACCAATAGAACTATTAGTTTAATTTTTTTATTTGTCAATAGTATCTGGGAAAAAAAAGAAATCAGGAGTTACAAAAACAAGTTAAATGCAATATGGAAGCCTACTAAATACAAGTACGTTTTCACAAACACATAGGCAACAGAAACTTGTTCAAATTGCTTCTTGAAGTTTGACTATTTAAAAACATAGGTGTAAATAAAAGACATTCAGACTGGTCCACATGGGCTTATCAGCAGGTGGAGGAGCCCTGCTTTCCAAAAACAGTGATAGACTCCAGAGTCACGGCATGTGGAAATTTCCATGGACACTGGATCTTAACAGATGCTATAATATTTATAAAACTACAGACACAGAGAAAGCCCAAGGAAGCTTGCAGTCTAAGCCCTATGCTTTTAGAGGGCTGAAGGAACTGAACCCGATTTAATCCTGTTTGCTCCATGCAAAGTTCTATGCAAGACTCCCCAAACTAGGCTATTTAGCAGCTTTCCATGAATAGTCCTCAGATCACGTGATTCTATAGCACAGACACAGCTGCCCTATTTACACAGAAGCAGCAGAACTCAAGAGGAATGTGGATTTGCTCTTGGGAATTCCATGTTGCAAGATAGGCTAGTCTTGGATAACCACTGTTCTAAAAGTAACTAGTGAAGAGACACTGTGGCTTCTTGCTTTAAACAAACTGGTAGTCCTGCCCTTGTCCATAGTGTCCAAGGGCTGGCAAAACTTCTTTTGATTAAGGCATACTGCTGTGAGTTTTCCGAGGCACTTGGACAGAGAGCTGCATTTCAGATTGCACAAGAGGGGTTCAAAGAGAGTTTTTAAATGGGGTGATACGTAAAAGCTCAGAATTCTAAACTAAGTGGAACTTTCTCCTTTCAAATGAGAACAAGGAAAACTACTTAGAAGAAATTCCATTTTTAGTACAACAGTTTCTCATAGTTGCCTGTGCAGTACAACCTAAATAACTTCCCTCTGATGGTCTTTAATCTGATTTCTGCAAATGAGACGTATGTCAAGTTCTTAATCTTTGTTACTCCAAATGCATCTTAAACATGGTAGTGAGTGGGGTTAATAATTAGAGGTCAAAAGACACAGGACTGACTGTGAACAACTGACTTCTCCCCAAGTCAGTTTTAAGATTCAATCTCCATTTTTCTCTCCTCTTGAATTTGAAACCATCTTTTGTCCTCATCTCTAAAGGGAAAGCTATTTCTGTTTCCAATAAGAGGTTAAACATGAAATGCAAACATGAAAACAAAGTGGGGTGCTTCTTCTCCCCGTTCTCTTCTGGGGCAGGTTTTACCCATGAGGGCTCTATCTACATCACAGCACAACCTGCGGGGGTCATTCAGACTGAGGTCAGGTTAGTTCATCTTGTCTTGGCTGTCTGACTCCTCTTGTTATAACAAGATTTCATTTAACCTAAGGAGAAGAAGGAAAATCACAGGAACCCCGTCTTCCTCTGGACCAATTATTAGAACCACAGATTTTTTAATTTATCAAATCAAAAGGTTACTGCTCACTGAGGAAACCAAGGCCCAGAAATAGGAGGAGACAGGGCCAAAGTTACTCTTCTAGTTAGTGGTAGATCAAGAAGCATATATGCAGACTAGGATATCCTGAGCCCTGCTTAGCTGCATTCGTCTCCATCCTTTGGCATATTGATTTGCCTGAACTTCTCAGAATAAATGAAAACAAATTAATTTTTTGGATTCTGAAAGCTTTGTATGAAGATGCTTGTTCTTCCCCTGGCTTCTGTCTGAGGTACCCCCCACTCGTCTGGCAGACAGTTGACCTGCTGGAAGGCAGGGGGTGCCCAACTCTGGGCTGCATCTAGTACGTAGCAGGGTGGGGGGCTTGAAGTATACAAGCATCTGCATTACAGAGGTCCCTACATCAGGAGGAACCCCAAACTCCTTCCACCTCTGAAATGGTAGGACTACTGAAAAATAATTACAAAAGCTTAATATCTAGTTGAGAAAATAAAATATTAAAAAACAACAATAACATAATGATAATAATTGAAGAATTAAGTCAACTTACCAAAAAAAAGTGTTTTACAGAGAAATAGCACCTTTGGTAAAAAGTATTTTAAAAATTTGGTTAGGTCTCTAAGGGGCTTGAAGTATACAAGTATCTGCATCATTTGGGCACAGTCTCCCAGAAACTCCATCCAAGTCTGAGGGACACTGGATAACTAGCAGGATTGCTGTGTATCTACAGGCAGTGGCTGGGACCAAGAGGAGCACAGATGCTGGAGGTCTGTCATGCTGATGGCAATGGGAAGGAGCCAGAAAGAGGATGTAGTCCTCCCCTTTGAGCTTCCCAAACCCTTCCTCCAGGGACAGGCTGCTAAGTTCTCTCTGGTACTGCATGCACTCCCTGCAGCCTGCTGACAGCTGCAGTGGACTCAGAAGAGGTTCTGATGTGGGTCCACTCCTCTCCCAGCCTGGATGCAGTTTCCTTACTTACCTCCAGCCCCAGAGCACCGTTTACAGATTCTCTCAAAGCACTCCTAGAAATGAAGGCTATGGCCCTTCCCCTCCTAGCCAGCCATCCCCATATCTTTATTGCAAAACAAACAAACAAAACAAAACTCATTGCTATATAAGCAAATACTGGTGATTTGGCGATTGTAGCAGACATTCGTGTATACTGGACTCAGCACTGAAGTGGAAGAGAAGGTGCCGGGCTCCAGACGCTGTTCCTACATGCCTTCTCCTTAGATCTCTTTGGTGCTCACCCTCTTGGTCTTTTCAGCTGTTTCCTTTGAAATTCAAGAGAAAATAAGCATTGTGAAAAAATTAAGAAATTGTTGGCATTTGTCTAGTCAAGACTTTATATAGCTCTGACAGATAAATTATACTGAATGTTAGTTTTATTTACTATAGGCTCTTCCATGGATAATGAACTCCTCAAGGGCAAGGACCATGTACTATTCATGAAATGGTCATGTAGGGGCTTAGTCATTAAGAGCTGACCCATCTGAACTCCTATGAAACAAACAAATCAGACATTATCATCCCCATTTTAAGAAGAAAAGGATACTAAATGGAAATGCTACAAGATGTTCTGAATCCAACAAGTACAGAGAAATAGGAGCAACAGGCTCTGGAGGTGAAGTGCTTGAGCTTGAATCATGGCTGTGCTACTTTCTGGGTGACCTTGGGCATATTATGGAAACTTCTGTGTCTCAATGTCTTCAAAATCAGACATTATCATCCCCATTTTAAGAAGAAAAGGATACTAAATGGAAATGCTACAAGATGTTCTGAATCAAACAAGTACAGAGAAATAGGAGCAACAGGCTCTGGAGGTGAAGTGCTTGAGCTTGAATCATGGTTGTGCTACTTTCTGGGTGACCTTGGGCATATTATGGAAACTTCTGTGTCTCAATGTCTTCAACTGCAAAATGAGGGTAATAAAGTACTACCTCTTACAACAGTGTGTGGCACATTTCTCCAAAGAATATATACAAATGGCCAATAAGGGCATAAGATGCTCGACATTGTTAGTCACTAGGGAATGCAAATCAAAACCACAGTGAGATAGCACTTCATGCCCACTGAGGGACACTGGATAACTAGCAGGACTGCTGTGAGGGAGAGGAGAATGGGGAGTGATTTCCAATGGGTATGGGGTTTCTTTCGGGGTTGATGAAAATGTTCTGAAATTAGATAGTGGTGATGGTTGACAATCTTATGAATATACTAAAAACTCTGACTACCCTTAAAAGGGGTGAATTTTATGGTATATGAATTATATCTCAATTTTTAAAAATTAAATAGAAAAAAAAAACCCTGACAACAGTGCCTGGTATCTAGCAGACACTACTAGTGCTCCCCCTGTAGCCCCCTGTGTTTAGTGTTCTGGTGCACACTGGCATGACATCTTACTGCCAGCACCTGCATCTCTTTGCCTGAGGGCTTTCTCTGGCTACTGGAGCCCACTCTGCCCAAACATGCTGGCAGGCCAGAAATGCCAGGGAATTAATGTTTCTTCATAGCAGCTCTTGGCCAATGGTTGATGGGAGTTTTTGTAGAAATACCCCAGCTCCCTCCCGTCTCAGGCACAGGAACTCTGTTCCCAAAGACCCTAAAGGGATTAAGATCCACTTGCCCTCGGTGGTAACATGCCTGGATACACACTCTTGTTTCCTTCCCTTCCTGGACTCATGTCCCAGCTCCCTTTCTAGTGTTTCCTGGGATTGCCTCCCAAATAAACTATTTGTATTTGAGTCCATGTCTCAGCATCTACTTCTAAGGGAACTCACATAAAACATAGACACGTAAGAATGTTTGCTATTATAATTCACTTCCCCTGACAACAGTGCCTGGTATTTAGCAGACACTACTAGTGCTCCCCCTGTAGCCCCCTGTGTTTAGTGTTCTGGTGCACACTGGCACGACATCTTACTGCCAGCACCTGCATCTCTTTGCCTGAGGGCTTTCTCTGGCTACTGGAGCCCACTCTGCCCAAACATGCTGGCAGGCCAGAAATGCCGGGGAATTAATGTTTCTTCATAGCAGCTCTTGGCCAATGGTTGATGGGAGTTTTTGTAGAAATACCCCAGCTCCCTCCTGTCTCAGGCACAGGAACTCTGTTCCCAAAGACTCTAAAGGGATTAAGATCCACTTGCCCTCGGTGGTAACATGCCTGGATACACACTCTTGTTTCCTTCCCTTCCTGGACTCATGTCCCTTTCTAGTGTTTCCTGGGATTGCCTCCCAAATAAACTATTTGTATTTGAGTCCATGTCTCAGCATCTGCTTCTAAGGGAACTCACATAAAACATAGACACGTAAGAATGTTTGCTATTATAATTCACTT
>NW_007728079.1:309419-313756 GCF_000696425.1 Galeopterus variegatus | reverse complement strand
AGCGCCACCGCACTCCCAAGCGGCGCACTGTAGCAGTGCGCCACCGGGCCGGCCCTAGTTTAGCAGTTCTTGTGGCCATTGTTTTCCTTACAAACTTACGTCAGAGAGAAGGCTTGTACTACTAGACCTGGTAATACAATAACTGTTAAGACCACATGATAAGCCAGTGGCAAGGTGGGCCCAGAGTCCAGTGTTTCCATAATAAGTCAGTAGATTCACTATTCTGCTAAGAACCTTTTCCTTAAGGAGGCCTTCAACTTAATGACATAGAACCTAACAGTATTCTTATATTTTTGGGTATCCAGGAAGGAGAATCTTTTGTCAATTTCAGGGTATTTTCTAGCCAGATATGCATTTAACCCAAATCCATTCTGCTGTGGTCCAAACCCACTAACTTCACGCTCACTGAGTGTCAACTACATACCAGGCCCTGTCCTAGATGCAAGCGTACAATGGTGAGCATGTTATAGAGCCTCCTGTCAAGGAGCTTAGAGTCTTTGGGTCTGCGCACTGGTCATGACAGAAGGATGAACGCTTCTTTAGACCACACTCATTTGCAAATCCCTTCCACCTGATTTGCAAATCACCACCTGGCTGATTCTTACTTGTACAGCCACTCATCAGGCTGTAACCTACATCTGCTGGGACCAGCTGGACTCTGCGAGGACTCCATCAGGGAAATGTCTGTGTCATGGTTTGATAGTGTAGGTGAGGGGTATCATTTAGGACCTATTGTATTGAACACAGCATGTTGCCTTGGTCTCTGGGGCATTAGGCAGTGTCTGAGTGAAATAGTGCCTGGTACTATACCTGAACCAGCAGGTAGGCTGCCACTCACCTGGTGCTTTTGGAGCTCCTGGACATATCTGTTCATCTCCTCTTCTGTCTGGGTCTGGGCCCCTTTCTGATTCTTTCCTGCAAGAAGAACCAAAGCTCAAAGCTCTGGTGGCTACGGTATGCCAGTGAGGGACCCCACCAAGATCTACCTTAGAGGTTCTCAATTCATCTTCCTCCTTGGAAAGAGAGGGGAATTACCCACATTTCTCTTATAGTGAAGGCATGAAGAGTCCCTGTGTAACTGACACCTCCAAGGCAACACTATGAACAAAGCAATCTACCCCGACTCTTCTCTGGATTCTGTTTCTTGTGTCTCCTTCAATTGCTCAGCTCATCATTGCCAGGGGCTGGCCCTGCAGAAAAAGGTATGGTGAAAACCTGGATCCTGATTCAGGAAATTCCTTTGAGGTGGTAATTCTCAGCCATTCACACACCCTCAAAATGTACTGGAGGATGTTTAAAAACATAATTACCTAGGTTCCACCTTCAGAGATTCCAATTTCATTGATGTAAAGTGGGGCCTGGACACCAGTATTTTTTTTTAAGTCTCCCTAGGTTAGTCCAATGTGCAGCTGAGGTGGACAACTACTCTATCTAGCAATGTTTCCCAAACTTGCACAGTGACAAACAAAAACAAAACCAATAATTACACAGGTTCCCAAGCTGATCTTTTGCAGATTGTGATTCAGAAGGCTTGGGATGGAGCCCAGGAATCTTTATCAAGCGCAGCATTTACCATTAGGAAACACTGCGAGAACATGCCTTTTAGACCCTGATGTCCACCTGGCCCTCATAGCAGTTTCACTTGGCTCAGGCTCTACCTGGCTTCACATCTTGATGCCCCTCCACAATTTCCTCTCAGATACACAGCCTACACATGAAGACGTGCTCAGACCCCTGAGGCATCACCATCTGGATTGTACTTTATAAAGCCACATAGAGGTCTGAACTTGGGTATCCAAGGGAAGGACAAGTAGTCCCGAGCTCTGTGGCTGTGGAAATGGGAAATGTATGATAATTTGGATTTTGCCTGACACATGTGATGGAGCTTATGATCCAGATGATCGCTTATGTTTCTGCAAACCAGCTGCACGCCAACTGCCTTCATCTTAGAAATGGAGGACTACCTTTATGAAGCCAGAACAGGAGTAGTTAGGAGTGGAGAAGTACTAAAGGGTGTTTTGGGAAGACAAATATAACATGCTTCCTGGTTGAGGCAGGCTGGGCCACTGTCTTGGGATGTTTTTTGTTGGCTTAAATAGCTACTGTGTGTTTGGTCCGGCAATCCTGGTATGGTCTTGACTCCCAGCAACTTCTAGAAATTTCTAGTCTCCAAACAGCCTCTTCCAACTCTTTTACCTATCCCTGGAGTTAGGGTGGCCTCCTGCCTTCCCACACTGAAATCTGACTTGGTCCCTGGCAGTGGTAGACCAGTGATCCCCTGGGCAGTACTGGGTTCCATCTGCACTGTTGGTGTTCTCTGGGCTTGTTGTCTAGAAGAACCTCTTCCTAGGTTTTTGATCTTTGTCTCCCACTTACCATCTTACCTGATCTTCCTGAACATGTTCCTAGATACCGGCCCACTCTTTCTTGATTCAGTTAACTTCTTAAGATATAACTTTATATCTGGCGTAACTTTTAGGTCTGGTTCCAACTGACCTTTCTTCCCAAACCCAATATGACTCTTCATTCCAGACCTGGCTTCAACACCCTTCTCTTTCTTGCTTCCAATCTGAATGTCCCTGATTCTTTGCTAGGGCTTGACTTTGATTTAAGAGTCCTTCTTGACCTTTGGGATCACCGTAGCCCAGGACCCTGATCATTTTTCCCCGTCCCCCAACCTCTCTGTAACATCCCTATCTTATCTCCCGAACCCACAACCCACTCTGCCCATGTCTACTAGCTCGATTCTCTCTTTTTTAGAAATATTCAGTTCTGTTGGTCAAAAGAGGATCTAAAAACATTTTCCTTTCTCTGCTGGGTGTGGCAAGGAGGAGTCTTTTTGCCTTCCCACCACCTGAGTTTTTTACATACAGTTCCTAAGATGTCAAAAAGGGTTAAATGCATTAATATGCAAATTACTTAGAAGAGTGCCTGGCACACAGTTCTCACTGATTTGCTTTCATTATTATTGTTCCAGTCTCATATCAACATCTACTCTTGCCCGTGGTCTTAGTCCTCTTTTATTTGAAGCTTCCAGAGTGATTTTCAAACCTAATGCATCTGGGATAAGTGCTCTGCCCTCAGTGCTGCCCATTGGGAACTCTGACACTATAAGTTTGGGTCTACCACTTGCTTCCTGGGGTCCTCTCTCTTAGTTGCTGCCCTCTTCTCCATCATCCCCACCCCGATTTCTCTCATGGTGATTTCATGAAGCTCTNTGCTGCCCTCTTCTCCATCATCCCCACCCCGATTTCTCTCATGGTGATTTCATGAAGCTCTCTCCTGCTGTTCCTTCTCTCTTCCTGGGGCACAGCTCACCATCACAGGTCATGGCTGTGCAGACCCAGTTTCCACAGGCACAGACACAGCGGTTACAGTCCACCTCGGTCTCAGCTCCATCTGCATATGTTTCATCCTCCAGGGCACACTCTGTTGGACCAGAAATAAGGGGCAACAGTTTAGCTGTGAGGGTAGAACAGGGCGTCTCTGCTACAGTCTGTGTACCTTACTCTTTTCCCACACAAGACCTGCCCGTCCCTCAGAGGCACCATATCTGAGTAAACGGCATCATTAACCTAAAGATTTCTGGACCCTAACCTCACCATGGAGATAATAGGCTGGGGCCCAGTCTAGAATTGTGGAAGGGGATTTTTTCAGCTGGGTCTGGAGAGGTCCACCAATCCTCTTTATGTTAGCCCCACAAAAATGCCTCCATCCCCTACAACTCTTATTTCTTAGGTTAGGCATACTCTTCTCAGGAGGGTTGAAAGATGGGTTGAGGCACTTGAGGAACTCCTGGAAGCTGAGTTTCCAGTCAGCATTTTCATCAGACAGTTCAATGAGAGCATCGACACAGAGTCCTCTGAAACAAAACACAGGAGAAATGTGTCAGCAAGACCTCAGCTTCACTCCCAAAGAAAGGAGGTAAGCATCAGGGTCACATAGGACGCCAAGAAGATGATTATTAACTGAGAAAGTTTATCTTTATATAGCCCTGCCACAACCATTATCCATCCTGACTCCTGCAAGTGTTTAACCATTATCCATCCCGACTCCTGCAAGGGTTTAACCATTATCCATCCCGACTCCTGCAAGGGTTTAACCATTATCCATCCCAACTCCTGCAAGTGTTTAACCTTTAGTTTGTTATACTGGATGTCAGATCACTCAAGCTGTTCAAATGTTCCCCTCAAGACTAAAGTTTTGTAAATGGTTTCGTCCACCTTGATTGACAAATGTTTTCACTACCTGCACACCTTCCACTAGCAACTGCCTATCACCATGGTATGTGTCAAGTCAACCAAACTAGGAAAATCAAAACAGAAGAGACGTGACAG
>NW_007728079.1:306670-308500 GCF_000696425.1 Galeopterus variegatus | reverse complement strand
TCACCATGGTATGTGTCAAGTCAACCAAACTAGGAAAATCAAAACAGAAGAGACGTGACAGATGATATAAAAGGAATGTGGGATTTGAAAGAACATGGAAGTCAAGCAAGAATCACTACTATCACCATTCTAGAAAGAGACCTTCCAGAAAAGTTTTATAGAACATCACCCCATCACTCCCCCTTGGCCTGGATTTGGGCCCTGGCTCATTCACTCCCCAAATGGTCTTGAGCCAGTTATTCAACCTTGCTGAGCCTGTTATCTCATCTGTGAAAGGAGGACAAGAAGCACTCCTTCACTGGGGTGTTATGGGGATCAAATGTTGAAATCGTAAAACATCTGATTTCTGGTTACCAAAATATGAAGGCTCAGTTGTGCTTTTTTTGAACAAAAGAGGTGCTTTTCCTATTTTTAATTCTTACTGATATACTGGAACTACACCAAAAGTTTCTTAGGGGTTAATTTTTATTAATTTTAGAATATCAGAAAAGAAAAGGGACATACATTTGTAAAAATTAGGGCAATCTACATGAAATAGTACTGATTCATAACAACCAGAACTAAAGCTATTTTAGATGTACAGTTAAATAATACATTAATGTAGTGGCTTTGGAAGGTTAACCACTAAAACATCACCCACAGCATTCAGAAACAACTTTGCTCTGATGTGACCTTGACAATTTATTTTAAAATTACATTCTTCTATTCCTTGCAAGTTCTGACCAAGCCCAATAACTGTTTGGTCAGATACCAGAGATGTTCAATGTTAGTTCATAATGTTCACAGAATAGGAAAGAATTCCTATTTTGCTCTTGACTTCGTGTTGGTACTGGTGGCTCTTTTGCAGGTAGGAAGGGGTTTAAATCCCCCCGCCTAGGCGGCCTTCCCCTTGTGGGCCACTCCCCGACCTCTCCCTCCTCTCACCTAAGCAGCTTGTTGTTCTCCTGATCTGCATAGGTGGTGATGTTGATGGCAGTTTCATTCTGCTCCACAAATTTCAGGAATTCGCTGGAGTCCAAGCGAGAGTCGCCATTATCAAAGTTCTAGAAAGGGCATGAAGAGATCTTTCAGGAACTTTTTGTAGAACCCCAGTTCCATCACTGCCTCCTTCGGCCTGACCCATTTCTGGTTCATATCTTTCTTGACACATTCCTAACCTGCCCTGGCCTCAGCTACAGCAACAAAAGCTTGAATTCCTGGGGCACCCAGAGAAGGCCCTAGTCCCCAAGGTGAGAGAGTGACAGTGCCTGGATAGAGGCCACCAAAGGCCTTTTCAAACCCAGATCCTGCTCAGGAGGGCAGCCGGAACAGTGGTGAGCTGCCCCAGAAGCCCAGAGTGCTTAAGAGTGCTCTGTAGTCCCATCCCGGACATTGTCCTGCAGACATTCTTGACTTTACCCTTGGGTTCAGACAGACACTACACCATGTCCTCATACCCTGATGAACATGTAATGGCAGAGTGCAAAGTTGCATGCTGTGAATCAGAATCTCTGCAGTGGAGCCCAAGATATGTGTTTCTAACAAGATGTTCGGGAACCACAATGCAGGTGACCCTCTGAGCTCATTTTGTAATCAAAGGATCATATGTTGCTGCTTGACTTCCAGCTTCCCTGCCTTGTGTTCAGTGCTAAACTTCCACACTGGTACCCATAACTGGACATTAACAGCAAGAATTTGCAGGCAAAGTCCCCAAATCAGTAAGCTACAGGCAGGGTGGTGCAAAGCCCCTACCCCACCGCAGACATGTGCACAGGTCCTCAGACTATGCAGTGTGGACTGTCCTGATGACCCCACTGACATCCCACGAGCATGAAATGAGGGTGCACTGAG
>NW_007728079.1:303572-306576 GCF_000696425.1 Galeopterus variegatus | reverse complement strand
GTGTGGACTGTCCTGATGACCCCACTGACATCCCACGAGCATGAAATGAGGGTGCACTGAGCTCAGGCATTGTTCCCTTCATGGCAAGATGCTAAACCGAGCCCACAACCACCTGAGACCATTCAAGTTACCCAGGCCCTAGCTGCAGGAGGAGGGTGTCAATTTCAATACTCTGATCAAATTCCAAGTTGGATACTGCTGCTTTCCTAACTAGTTCCAACAGCATTTCCCCCCACCCCCAAATTCTTTCCCTAGGTTGTGTCATGCTGCTGCCTCGGGAGATGATTCCATCCCCTTGTTACTTTCAAAGTGGCTTCCCAGGTGCTGCAAGGGATTCTGGAAGAAAAGTCTGTCCAGTTTCCAGGTAGAAGGGAAGGATAGAGCTACTGACTCTCCTTTTATGACTGCCATGTGTCACGTGTATTCCTCTGTAAGGCTTTATTGTTACTTTCAAAGTGGCTTCCCAGGTGCTGCAAGGGATTCTGGAAGAAAAGTCTGTCCAGTTTCCAGGTAGAAGGGAAGGACAGAGCTACTGACTCTCCTTTTATGACTGCCATGTGTCACGTGTATTCCTCTGTAAGGCTTTAAATATTCCCATGGCATGTATGACAGGCTTATATAAAACAACTCTGAGGCCCTTACTTAATGCCTATTTATCGTTCTTGTCCTAATTCCCAGAAATAGGTCTCAGATGTTCTTTATTCACTATACATTGGCCCTGAGGAAACTTTCCTAAGTGTTCACTTTCTGAGGTCTTAATTAATTAATGGAGAGTAATTAAATAAGGTTGGCCAGGGGCCATTTCTTAGTAGCATAGGACTTTCTTGAGTCCAAATGTTGCATGTGCTGGGCAGACAGAAGCAACCCTCAGAGACTGCAATGTCATCAGGGCCTGACGCAGAAAGAGTGTAGGGAGGGGAACAGTCTAGCACTGACTGCAGACCCAGTACCAGAGGGCCCCGATGGGCCCCCTTAACCTGGCATCTATACTCCAGGAAGTTCTCAAAAGGCAATGCTGTGTGCGCACACTTCAAGTTCAGTGGGACCAGAACCCAGGCCTGAAGCTGAGGGGAGTCCCCAGTCTGCCTGAATCTCATCTCCTGAGGGCCCAGTTAGGCCTTGACAGGCCAGATCAGTTTGTGGAATCTACAGGAACACAGAAGTCTGGTACCTGCCCCAGAAACAGCCTGGAATGCCTACGGGCTCATGATCTAGGACCCTGAACCAACCTAATTCACGTGGCCAACAGTGACAAGGCATAGTACCTCTGTTTGCCTATACTTCCCAGCTCTGTATTTGAGATAACAACACTTTTCTTCTATGTAACTGTAGGGTTGTGCAAAGGCAGGGAGATGTATGTTAGAAGACTCAAGCTTGAGGCTCATTATCCTAAGTTTGGAGACTGTTCAGAGAAGATGGGCTGAGCCAGGCACTCACTCACGTGCAGCAGCTGGGGAGATGGGGGACATGATACCAGGGCAAGGCATTTAAGAGGCTGGTTCCAGTACCAGCACTGGGCACCTGGAGTCACAGGGCGTGACTGACATGGGCATGGGCGGTTCTTTCTAGGGGTCTTCCCTTCTTCATTCTGTTATGCTTTCACCTGAAAAGGAGTGGCTGAATCACCAGTTTAGCTGAAGTCAGATTTTGGCCTTAACCAAATTCTGATTAGATTTGTGTTCAATTAATTTCGATATAAGGAATGACAGCTGGGTAGGAGATCAATTCGCTGGTTCAGAAACAGTCTCTTTGAGATATGAGAACTCTCACCAACAAGCAGCTGTTTATCTAATGAAGACAGCACCACATAGGACTCTGATAATCATCAAAAACTAGAAAGTGAGACCCCTATTTTCTCCTGGAAGACACTGCCAGAGAGCCTGGGAAGAGGGAACTTTGTGTTTGTCAGTCACAATCAAGCTTTCTTAGTTGGGAGTGAAAATCCCCTAGAGAAGAGCTACTTCCTCAGGGGGCCTGCAGTTTTCAGGTGGGAGCTTGTTACAGCAAGTGACAGCTGGAGGGGGCAAGATGTGTCAACAGAAACAGGCCCTTGGGAATCAAATCCAATAGCAGGTGTTAGCGATGCCCGAGGCAAGTGCCACCAAAGGGCCACTATAATGGTCCCAAGTGTCCCCTTGGAAGGAGTGTCCTGGGCCCCAAGTTCCCATCTGTAATCACAGGGCAAAGTAATTGCCAACAATAGGCCCTGCAGGTGCTGCTCGCTCAGTTTCTGAAAACTCATTTTCTTTGAGTTATTTTCTGCTCTTGTCCACCTCTCCTGGCTCAGCAACATGATGTGCTTTTCTGTAGAAGGGGAACCACTCCTGCCCCAAGGGTTCTGCAATGTGGGAGTGGTTGAGACAGAAGACAGGTTGAGAAGGTTCTGCTTTCTCATCCAGGTGGGATCTCAAAACGTAGAATCCAGAGAGAGATCATCTCTGCCATAGCGGAGAGAAACCTCTATGTAAAAACAATAACATAGCAAAGTCTCAAATGACCAATATCCACTTGAACCCAGCCCAGTGTTCCTCATCTGTGGGGCCCTTAATGTCAGTTAGAAAGAGGAATCCATAGACGAGACTGGTGTTGACCACACTGGGTGGCCCCAGAGCTTCCAGGAAGTCCCTCGTGTGTCTGGAGTTGCTCCCGAGTCCAGGCTGGCTGGGTCCTGGAAGCATGTGAGGGAGTGATCTAGGGATGAGCACCTGAGGCATCTACTAGAGGTGGTGTTTATGAATGAAAGGCACTTTGGTGCTCACGTGGGAATGTGTGTGTCTTATGTAGGATGTGCCTCTGTGTGGCGTATGTATCTCTGTACGTGGCATGTGTGTCTCTCTGTGCTTTTGTGTATGGTGTGTTGATTTCTGAGTGTGACGTACCCGTGTGTGTGTCTGTGTTCTGGTCAATCAGCTGGAGGAGTGCACTTAACTGCTTCTAACAGCGCTCAAGCTCTGGAAGATCATGCCATGCTGACCCTGCTCACCACCAAATACTATTTCCTCCC
>NW_007728079.1:295622-302894 GCF_000696425.1 Galeopterus variegatus | reverse complement strand
CTCAAGCTCTGGAAGATCATGCCATGCTGACCCTGCTCACCACCAAATACTATTTCCTCCCTCATTTTCTTTTTGGAGAGCAGCATCTCTCCTGCTCCCAACTGTAACACTTTGTCTCTTCAACTAAATGTGACAGGGAACAGCAATATCTAGGTTCATAAAGAATCTCTTGGCCCATGAAATGCCAGTCCATTGACTCTTAGGTGAAGAAGCTCTGCAGGCCCTGGGCAGTCAAGTTAATGACTTAGAGAAATGTCAAACTGGGCAGAAAAGAGACTGAAATGGTCTGGGACTGGCTGAGATCAGAAGGTATTTTGTATCAGCAGCCAACTGGATAAGGTGTCATATGTAGTAGGTGGGCAGGGATAGAGCTTGACCATATTTCTCACTGACAGGCTCTCTAAGACCTTTGTGGCTTTAACTGCCCAAAGGGAGCAGCACATGTATGTTAGGTCCCGAGGCCCAACTGCTGGACTTCCACAAATCGAGCTGGTCAGAAGGCAACTTTCACAGCTTCATAGAATGATCTATGATGAGGAAACACTCGGGGATTCTGTGGTTTGCAAGATGTAATCTGGCAATGGAAGGAGGAAGTTTCCCTTTCTCTGGGACTGAATGGTCTTGACCCCAACTCTGGATTACCTTAAAGTACTTGTCTAGGATTTCACTGTAGTTGCTGCCTTTAGAGAACCAGCCATCTGGAATGGTTTCGGCTTCCAGCCACTGGATGATGCGGCGCCGGAGCTCATCACGGTTGGACTGATAGCAAACGACTGCAGGAAAGTGGAGGGATGTCCGCTGAGTGGGGAGGGGAGGACCCCAGTGTCATCTGGCACCCACTGCATGGGAGGCTCGGTACCCGGGGCTCTACATAGGTAATCCCGCTAAGTCTTCACAGTGCCTCAGGGAGACAGGGTTATCATACCCAGAGTACACAACTGGCAAGTGTCTAACACAGGATTCATGCTCATGGCTCTAAAGCAGTTATAAAGATAGAGAATAGTGAAACAGAGATTTTGTTGCTTAGGGGAGAAATAAGTAGAGCAGAAAAATAAAGGCCATCTTCACCACCTTTAGGAAGCTAAGGGAAAAAAATCAACAAATAGAACAGCTCTCTTGGTCAAAGATGAACCGAAATAATACACGAATAAATGAGAACATTACAATTCTTTATGCTGCTGGAGTTCTGATTCTCTATAGTTTCTCCCTTTCTCACCAACTGGGTCTATCAGACCTTTCTCCCACTTAAACTTTTACACTATCTGCATCATCCTTTACTATAAACAACAGACAACAAGACCAAGGAAGGGCCATGTAGAAGCCCTGCTCTGGACAGCTGCTGTAAGCCACATGGAAACAACAGGTGACACTGAGTCAGGGGGATGAGGAAGAAGAGGAGAGTAGGGCTTGCAGGAGGGAATTCCTGGAAGACAATACATGTCGGGATGTGAAAAGGGGTCTGGGCCAGGGGAATGAAAATCTGGATACCCTTCCCCACTCTGCCACTTCCTTGCCGTGTGATTTAGGGAAACTGAGTTAACATCTTTTGGCCTCAATTTCCTCATCTATAACATAATTACAGTAGGATCTATCCCACGCATTTATTGTGAGGACATAAGTATATGCTAATAGGTTCTGTAACTATAAATCATGATGGAATTTTAATTCTTACTAATAGAAACCATGGAAGAAGTCTTACTGGCATTTCCATTTATCCTCTTTCAAAGAGTTATGCCTTCTGATTTTGCTAATCCCAAGACATAAGCATGTCTTACAGGGCATTGAAGAAGGACTCAGGGGCTTTCCTGTCCTTGCAGCTCAATTGCTAGTCAGCAGAAATGGAAAACACAGTCAACATTCCGACCCAAGCAGTGCTACAATTGGCAAGCACACAAAAAAACACAGTTTTGTAGCTTTTCTGAGCTGTGTTGAGGAGTGACAAGTTCTGGGTCACAAGTTCTGACAACAGAAGATCATATGAGCTTGACAGGGAATGGGAAAACACAACATTTCTGTCATGAAGAGAATTTCCTCCCTAAGATGCACACTATGGAAAAACAGGCACTCACCTGGGCTGGCAGATGGACTTACAGATTTCTTTTCTGCAAGACAAAAGGAGAAAATTGTAATGCAAAATGAAGAAAAACTTTCAGTGTATTTCTAGAATTAAAACTGCCCCATTCTTAGACGACCCTCAGAAACCTTTTCATAATTTTGTCTTGAATCCCTGCCACCTTTCCCTCCTCCAGAACTCTGCTATGGGGACCTTTCCTTTCCTGCTTTGTTTGACATTTTGGGCCACCGAGTTGCCCTGCTGGTCTCACACCTCCTCCCACTGGGTTGAGGGGTCACTGGGATTTTGAGTATTCATATAGAGAATCATTCTGGACAGGGAATGGAGTGGAGACCAATACCTGGGAAACAGCTTCTTGTTTCTCCAGGGAAGGTCAAGGCTGAGAGGGAGCAGGAAGGCTGTGGCTTGGCAGGGAGCTGGTGTCTAATTAGCAACAAGCTTGGGACTCCTTCCCTCTTATTCTAATGGCAAATGTTTGAGAGCAAAGTAGAGGAAACATAATACTACCAGAGCTGGGAGGTGCCCACACTTAAAGGACATGGATAAAATGAAATTTACTCACTTTCTAAAAAGGTATGGAATACATTTAAGGACTTCCTTATTGTCATTGATTATTGATGTGGTCACCTTATCTGTTATCTGGCTGCAGACAGTGCTGGAAGCTCCCCTGGGGGTCTGACACAGGAACCCCTGGGAAGAGACCTGGACCACTGAAGGAAAACCTGGCAGGTTCATGAGTGTCAAGAGGATGCCTCTGCAACCAATTGCGTAGTCTCCACAGCTGTGTGTGGCTGGGGTCATGATGGAAAGGTCTTGTGGTCAGCCAGACCACACCACGCTGTTCCCAGGCTTCCCATGGCTGGAGTTACTATGCAGTGGTGAGAGCATGCCTTACCTTTGCAGTGTCCATCGTAATCAACCTGGATTTTGGATCCAGTGAGGCAGGCATCTCGATGCAACTCACAGTGATTGAGGTAGGTCTTGCCATTACTGCCACACACAGGCCTCTTGTGAGGTTTGCATTGCTGAAACAGACCCATGGGAGGATGTTTGTGCAATCATGGGTACCAACATGCACGCACACATGCACAGAGCCATCTTGTGAGGGGCTCCCCACCAGCAGAAATGGACCCTGTACTCCACCAGGGCACAGGGAGCCTCAGCTCTGGCCAGCAGTGGCCCTACCCCACTCAATGTTCAAGGCACTCCATTGCCTCCCAGACTCCCATGTCCCTCTTGCCAAACCTGGTGCAGGGTCATCTCTTCTATTCAGGGAACAAACAGACACTCTGCTATGGTTTGACTGTCTGTGTCCCCTCCAAAATTCATGTGGAAACTTAATCCCAATGCAGTAGTATTAAGATGTGAGGCCTTCAGGAGGTGATTAGGTCACGAGAGCTCTTCACTTGTGATTGGGACTAAGGCCTTCATAAAAGAGGCTTCTCACAGGGTTTGGCCCTTCTGCCTTCCACCATGTGAGGATATAGCATTCAAGGCGCCATCTGGAAAGTACAGACTGGGCCCTCCAGAACTGTGAGAATTAAATTTCTATTACTTATAACAAAATACCCGAGACTGGGTAATTTATAACAGCACAAATGGACAAAGATACCTCCCTCCCAGCCCTACAATTATCTGAAAGGGCATTTTATTACAAGTCAGGAATGTGAATTCTCTGTCACTCTGGAAAAAGTCACTCAGTGTCTTTGGATGAAATTAAATCTCTTAAAATTCCAACATTCTCTGATGCAAAACAGCCAGAGATGAGAGCTGGGAATGTGGAGAGACTGATAGGCGTGCGCGCGCACGCACACACGCACGCACGCACGCATGCATGCAGGCACACACGCACGCACACACACACACACACACACACATCCACTCTGGGGCCTAACTATAGGTATCTCTTGCTTTCTTTAGATTTGGGGGCCATTTTGTTTTCCTCCTAATCTCACAACCCATTGTGAGGCTGGTGGTGGGGGTGCCTGGATCTTGTGAAGAATTACAGAGAATCACTGTGGACAGAGAAATGGAATAAAGTTCATTTGGCAACTAGGTTCTGCTTCAGCTATTGGAGGTTCCAAGATCACAGGCAAGCTCAGTTTCTTTACACTTTGGTGGTTTTTAAAAGGGGGGAGGGAGAAAGAAGTTCAGCTCAGACCAAATAAAGGGACTCAAATGAGAAAGAGTAGATGTGGTAAACATAGGGAACACCAGAACTGGAAGCTAGATCAACCTCTCTAATTTATAGATGAACCCAGAAAGACAAACTTCACTTTTTCATTTAACCAATATTTATTATGGGTGCTTTCTATATGCTGGGTGCTGAGCAAAACCAAACAAGGGCTCTGTCTTCATGGTATCCAGTGGGAATCAATTTGCTCAAAATCACACAACTAGATGGGGCAATGCTGAGATTAGATGTCACGTGTCCAAATCTTAAGTCCAGGCTCAAGCTACCACACTGTGGCCAGACGCACTTTTAGTGAGGACCTTCCGGGGCAAATGGAACCCCAGCAGGAGCTGGTTTTTAGGTTTCCAAGTTAAGAGACTTCATTTCTGAGGCAATGGATCAGGATCTTTAACCTGGGGACTCAGATGGGTATATTTATTTGCAGAAAGATCTGTGTTTCTGGGCAATGGGTTGGTTTGACAGAAAAGAGGCGGAAAAAAAAAGGCACATGTCCAGGGTATTTATGTTCATTTTAGGAATGAGACTTATCAGAATCCTACCTACCAAAGAAATATTTCTCAAAGATTTATTTTGCTTTTTAAATGTCATTAAAAACAAAACAAAACAAAACAAAAATCTGCAAAACCTGCATCTGTCTACTTTTTTAAAATTTGCATATCTTTTAACCTAGTAAGTCTTGGTGGCAATCAATCCTACAGAAATAAAAGCAGTAGCATGTAAGGATATTTGCATAAGGATGTTATTGTCTGTAGTGGTAAACAATCCACAAAACCACCTAAATGTCCATATATGGGAAAATGACTGAATAAATCTAGTTCTTTTATATTACTAAATACTATGCAGCTGTTAAAAAATGAGTTAAAACTGTATGTGCTGATCTGGAGTGTTGTCCATGATATATTAATGAGTGCAAAATAAAAATTGCATATATATGTATGTATAAATTCTATAATCCCATTTTTGTATAAAATAGGGAAAACCCTATGTTTTATAGTAGGATAAAAAAAATATGGGACAATATATAACTGTTAATACTAGTTACCTCAGATAACAGGATTGGAGGGTTAAGGGGAAAGATTATTAATTTTATGTCTGCACAAATGTATGTACAATTTGGCTTATATAAAACAATTGTTAATTTCTTAATTTAAAAAATCTTATAAAGCTACACATTTTTTAAAAAGAAAAAATATCCCTGTATTAAAACTCAGGCATCTGCTCAATTGGTTGGAGTGTGGTGCTGATAAAACCAAGGTCCGAGGTTTGATCCCTATACCAGCCAGTAAAAACAAAAAGAAGTAAAATCAGGCATTTGATACTATGGATATGAGACATTAAATAAGAGAGGAAACTACATTGGGGCTACATGGGAAATCTCTACATTTTCTTTGCCATTTCTGTGTAAATCTAACAATACTCTAAAATAAAACTTTATTTAAAAAAATTTAGGCATCTGACTTTTTAACCTCTGGGATAAAAATTCCACATATCTTTCAGAAAGACAAGGTGTGCTTTTATAAATATGGTGAGCTTATTGGCACTGGCCTGCTGACTGGCATCTGCAGCAAGGTGGCCACTGGCATTGGCCACTGTCCCCTGGCTCCTGCCCTCAGGTCTTACCTCAATGCAGAGGCAGGTGGGCTCTCCCTTCTCTGTGACTGCACATTCCCGGCCGGCTCCACAGAACACATTGGCACAGATCTTGGATTTACTTCTTACTTCCTCCTAAAACACAAAATCATAAAGGAAACCATGTTACTGGGATGATCCCATCATGAGATTAGCCAATGGTGGCAATTATCTTTCAGCCTTAGGCTTTGGTATGGAGGCACAGCTCCTGGTGTTGAAGGGTACTGAACAACCAGAAGTTGCCCCCAACAGCCAGCCATACCCCCAGGAACTGCTCCAGCCTAGGTTCAGGTACCTCTGAGTTGCTAAGACTGTTTCTTGAAGAGCAAGAGTTCTTTTCCAGAATGCTTTCTTTCCTCTAAAAATGTTTTTTGAGAACCTATTATATGCCAACACTACATTAAGGGCTGGAGATACAAAGGACAGTCCCTGTCCTCAAGAAGCTCCACGACTCTCAGAGGAAACTCATGAAGAAACATTTAGAAAGCAATATGGAAACACAACAACAGGAACACCAGAGTGGGGGTGGGGGTGGGGGAATCAAATGAGACTTTCTGAAGACACAATGCCTTGAAATGATTCTTAAAGGATGAGAATAGTAAGCCAGGCAGAAATGGAAACATTGGGGAGAAATCTGAATATATGAAGGACCAAAAACCTCAGTGAATGGTGTTCAAGGCATATCATCTCATCGGACAAAAGAAGGACGGTTAAACCACTGGAAACATGAATTTGATATTATTCGCTATGGTCCTATTCAGTCCTTGTCCATAACTGCCTCTGGCTTCTAGATTAAAAGAAGCCTCCTCCCGCCCCCCGCGCATAGTGGAGAACTGCCCTCAAACCACTTGCTGATCAGGTATTCCTGTTCAGATGTATGCAGAATTGACAAGGCAGGGAGCAGCCTCAGTCCATGCCACCTGAAAATGTGGGTACTGACAGGCACTAATCTGTTAGTCACACATTCCTTCCCTCCCATTCATTGGTGGCAGAAAGCCAGCCCCACCTCATTTGCCACTAAACCCAGTAGTAGCGGTGGTTAAACAAAGGAGAATGTGATTTCTACGTCCCCTCTCCTTCACTGGCTGGGCAGGCAGAGTCACCAAAGACCTCCAGGCTCAAGCCCACTGGGCTGTCATTAGCTGTGACAAAACCAACAAAGATGGCAGGAGCCGTGATGGGGTCATGGGACTGGCTGTGATAAAGGCAGGGATAGAACCCAAGAGTCCACCCTCCAAGCCATGGCTGCCATGTCATACAGAGAACTCACACCCACAAAACTTGTAAAAGGATATTCTGATAGTTGGTGAATGTTTATATCCAAGAATAGGTAAAAAAAAAAAAAAAAAAAAAAAAAAAAAAAAAAAAAAAAAAA
>NW_007728079.1:272212-294691 GCF_000696425.1 Galeopterus variegatus | reverse complement strand
CCCCACCCCCAAAAATTGTAAAAAGATATTCTGATAGTTGGGGAATGTTTTTATCCAAAAAAAGGTAAATAAAAAAAAAAAAAAAAAAAAAAAAGTAGAAAACAAAGTAGATGCTTGAGAGCTGAAGGGCTGTGCCGGATACAGCTTGTCTGCTGCCACCCAGAGGCTGTTTTGCAAACTCCAGGTGACTATTTTCTATGCGGGCTTGCCTGACAAGCAGGGCTGCCATTGGTCCAGAAACCGGTCCCAAGCTCACATTTCATTGGTTCACACGCTGTTGCTAAACCAATTCTTTTTTGGATGTTGCTAAGGCGAATTCAATAAAGCTGGCAGGCAGGGAAGAAAAGGAAGTAATTCTCAGAAGGCTGGGGGGACTGGATAGCTGTTGTTTCCTCACCAGAGAGTGGAGATAAAAATCAGGCATATTCTCCGGGCAGGGCACTCTTGTGGAAACGGTGCCTGGGAGGTGAAGCACCGCTAAAAAGGAAGAGGAGAAGGCTAGTACTGTTCTCAAAAAAATTACCTCTTCCTCTCCCCTCCGCAAAGCGATACTCTTAACCAAGGGATACAGACAAATATGCACCTCTGTGGGCGTGTCACTGAGTTACAGACACACAAATGCATAAAAAAGCATGCTTAGACATAAGTCCTCACTGGAAGACACACCAGCACACTGCTCCACAGGCAAACCACCCACAAACCTCCGCTAACTAGCTGTGTGTCTGTAGCTAGTGGTTTTAATTCTTTGAGCTTCATGTTTCCTCATCTGTAAAATAGGGGTAAATACCAGCCCTGCCCCGTGAAAATGAAATGAGAGAATATTTTTGGAAGTGCATCAAGGTGTTACTGTTTTTAATGAATCTTAAAAATAAAAGCTTTTTCTTGTAGGTTGAATTCAACCCAAGTTACTTTTCAGAAGGTCTCAAAAATCCATTTGAAGAAACAGATATCTTTTACTTCTGTTATAATAACTAATATTAGAATACTATAATTATAATTTACAAAGTGTTTCGTACACATGATTTCATCTTACTGGGCAGACAACCCTGCAAGAACATATATATTATTATTAGCCCCATTTTAATAGATGAGAAAATTGAAGCTCAGAAAGGTAGAACAACTTGCCCAGGGTCCCAAAGATAAAAATGAGGAGCTAGGATTCCAACCCAGATCTTCAGATCACTGATAAACAAGCTCCCATTTCTAACTACCTGCATCCTGCTAAGTAATTTTTATTAAGTGTTATTTAGCTCTACAATAACTCCATAAATTAGACATCACTACTATACCCATTATATAAATAAGGGAACTGAGCCTTAAATAACTAGAAAGTGGCAGAGCTAGGATTTTGCCCAACCAAAGGGAAAACAGTTCTTTTATATTTGATCTATTTTCATATCCAGATGACTTAAGGTTAAGGAAATTATGATGAGGATGTGAACTGCACAATTAGCAAGTGTCAGGAGAAAGTACTTAAGAGTACATCAGAGATTTAGATTTTAATTATCCACATCCCACCTCTGTTCCTTATTTGCCATGGTTGCAGGCAAGGTACTCTTACACCTCAGTTTTCTCATGTGTACATGGGAATACTTATCCTTAGAGGGTTGCTGTGAGGATTACATCAAATGTACTATATGCAGCAGAGTGTCTGCCACACACTGTAAGTGGCTATCATTACAGTGGGCAATTTATTTTCAGACAATTTTCCCATTGAGCTGCTGTCATTACACCAGGGCTATCATATCCCCATTTTTCCTGTCTTCTCTTACACTGTAATTGTAACACTGAAAGCAGGAGGACTGAATGGAAAAAACAAAGTCCAACAAAGTCCAGGGGCCTGTTTGAAGAAACAGAGAGAAGGGGGAGCCTCCAGTTACACAATCAGTCCGCTTTGCAGGTGACAGGTCTGTCAATAGGTGGCAATGTCTCTCTTTGTCTTGCACAACCCGAAGCCGCAATGCAGAGGTACAGCCTCTGCTCTTGTAGCTCCGCCCTGCTCTGTCCTCCCAGAGAAAAGTGGTTCAGGAGCGGGGAGAATAAGGCACGCATCCCATAGGCACAGGCAGGGGGATTTGCCAACTTAGGAAAGAATGTCTCACCTGCAGCCCTCACAGCCCTCCCCAGTTCTCCCCATTCACAGGCATGCTTTCATGCAGAAATCAACAATGACAAAAATTATCTCTGGAGAGGTGGCCTTTGTGCCATTGAATGACCTTCTGCAAGCCCCATCTTCTCTAGAAGTGGGAGTGTCAGGTGCATCCCTGAGGCTCCTAGAAAGTTCCTTAGAGTGGTAGCTGGTTTTACCCAACTGCTGAGTGATTGATGCCATGTGGGGGAGAACACCTTGAAAGGGATGAGCAAGGCATGAACATGATCACGGGTCACAGAGATGGCTGCCTGGTGGGGAGGGTCATGGTGAGCAAGAGAGACAAAACAGGGTGGCAGGTGGTGGTACTGAGGGGGGGAAGTCTTGACAGCTGATCCAAGGGGCTCTCCATGGATCTGGTGGGTAGTAAGGACCTTGGAAGTTTTGGGATCAAGGATGAATGTTGTGCTTTGGAATGTTACTTGGTGTCAGGTCCCTTCCAATTCTGAAATTCTGATTCAAAGGGCAGGGCAGCCCGGATGGAGTGATGCTGGAAGCAAGGGAAACTGGCAGGTCTGAGGCAGCCATCAGTTAGGGGGGACAAGGGCTAGGACCCAAGGCTAATATTAACTAGAGCATCTACAACTAAGTAAGGCTGTATACAGACATCTCTGTCCTCACAACCTCTGTGCAGGTTTCTGTATTTTTCATCCCATGTAACAGATGCAGAAGGATTTGAGAGTCAGAAAAGCTCTGTGATGCATAAAGCCACATAGCTAGAGAGGGCTGAGTCAGAGATGGGACACAGGTGGCCTGACTCCAGAGCCTCAATGTTCCCTTATGGAGTTTGGTCAAGGGAGTGAGCTGCAGGGAGAAGGGACAGCTCCAAGGGCTGGCACAGGGTGAGGTCACAAGGTACAATGCAGTTCTTACAAATGAAACTGAATTAATTGCTTGCTTCACCACAATTTTATGAATTTGATCCCAAAGCTGTATGAGAATTTCATCTATGTGTACACAACCACACTGGCACATGCATGTTCTCCATGAGTGTGAGGTCACGGGCAGGTCCATTATTATAAAAATATAAACCCATAAGTCCGAATGTACCTCTGAGAGTGTGACTGACTGAGCAGCAGAAGGAAGTGTGGACACCCAGATATATTGATAAAAATCAACAAAATATCTGCCTCCAAATGGGGAAACAGGTTTCTAGCTTTATTTTCTGCTAGAAGACCTCCCTGACTTGCCTCCATGTTGTTTTCATTATGTGAATTGCAAACCGGGCTCTGGGGGTTTGGTCTCTTGTCTAATTTTCATATTGCAAACTCCTCTTGGTAAAAGACTGACCAGAAGCATTCCTGACTTTTAATTGTTTTCATTATGTGAATTGCAAACCGGGCTCTGGGGGTTTGGTCTCTTGGCTAATTTTCATATTGCAAACTCCTCTTGGTAAAAGACTGACCAGAAGCATTCCTGACTTTTACCAGGTAGAAACTTTCTCTCTGAACAACTGCCAGCCATTGCATGGTAATAGTGATACTTTACTTTTACAGCAATTTTGATTAATTTGTAATTTTCACCATCATTTTTGATTCTCAAAACCTTCTAGGAGAGGCAGACAGGGGATACCTCTAAGGCCCTTCCAGACTTAAGATCCTATGAGGAAACTGAAGCTGAGGCTCATAGCTATACGTGACTGGTCCAAGATTTCACAGATGCAGAAATGGGTCCTGGACCTATGTCTCCTGACTTTAATTTCAGCCTCTTTCCACTAAACTACTCTGCCTCTTTACAAATCAAAGCCACGAAAGGTGTTGTCTTGGATCCAAGGTCTTAAAAACCAGAAATGATTTTTGCAATCGAAAAAGATCCTTTGTGAGCAAATGGAAAAGCAAATTATTTGCAAAACCACCAGTAGGGGTATCACATGTCTGAGTCTCTGGGCTGCCCAGCATTAAGTCTGAACATAAAACACACTTTGAATGTTTAAAAAAAGTCTTCTGAAGTAAAATAATTTCTGGAAGAACAGTGTGCTTTGGCAGGGGAGAAAGATTCTAAGCAAAGCCATAAAACCGTCAGCTTAATATACCATCATTTCACTAACGTGAACTGGGTCGGCTCTGTCCCCTCCATTCTTTTCCTCCTCCCCAACTTTCTTTTTTTAAAAACAGCCCTCCTTATGCCAAGGTGGAATTTTGGCTCCACTTGCCACTATTCTGTGACAGAGCAGCTTTGTTGACGTGAGAAAGGCTCTCCTTGCTTTTTGCCAGAATTAGTCACGGAAACTTCACAGGAACACCAGGGCCCCTCAGATAAACAGAGTACCATGGAGCAGGGGACAAAGGAATTCACAGAACTGGGGAAAGCAGAGGGAGGTCTGGGGTGGGGCGTACAGCATGGAATGATGACAGCTCCCAGGCAGCTGTTCTGGAGTAGAACCCAGTAGCACAGGCCTGAGAAAGAGAAAAACCACTTCAGGACCTGGAAATCTAGCTGGAGCATCACATGGCCTTGTTCAAGTTTCTCTGACTTTTTCTCTGAAAGGGAATGTGTTGGTGTGTCTCACATATTCTAGAGGCAGAGGAGGAAGGGGGAGTGCTGGTTTCTAGCAGTGGTTCTGATGTGCTTGGCAGCAGACACTGCACTTGTGCAGTCCCCACTGTAAGTAACCTCCCTTATGTGTGCTCATAGCCAATCCCTCATCTCAAGGTTAACGCCCCCGGACCACGTCCAGGTTTTGTGGGGTTTGAAGCTTAAACAATTTGGGGGCCCTCCTTAAGAAAAAGAATACACAAATATGAATGCAAAATTGAGCATGGCCTCAGAAGGGGCCTTGCAAGTAAAAGGTCTGAAACTAAAGCTTAATTAGCTTCACAGTAAACCCAACTATCCATTTACCCTGTTATTTTCTTCATAAACAAGATCTTCCCAGTAATGGCTTTTGGGCCTTTATTCTGTTAGTCAGAGCCATATTTAATATCTTATGCCATGTGGCTCATCTCCAGTAGACCCTAAATGCCTTGCACATTTTGGCTTCCCACAGACCCACCATAATGTCCTGCCTGAGAAAATGCTCAGCAAACAGTTTTTACATTAAATGTCATTTGAGGGTGCAAGTTTTCAGTTATGAAAGATGAATAATTTCTGGAGATCTAGCATACAGCATGGCAATGAGAGTTAACAATACTGTATTGTACACTTTTAATTTGCTAAGGGATCTTAAATCTACTCAACACCCACACACAAAATGGTAACTATGCAGAGGTAATGTATATGTTAATTAGCTTGATTGTGGTGATCATTTCACAATGTATATGCATGTCAAATTATCAAGTGGTACACCTTAAATATATGCAATTTTTATATGTCAATGATATCTTAATAAAGCTGTTTAAGAGTAAATAAAAATTATTTTATAATATCACTTGGGGTCCATTAGGTTAGTGTCAGGGTCACTGGCCAGTGACATTGGCACTCAGGGCACTCAAGCATGTTTCTGGGAAGGTATGGCTGGGCTACATGATATCAAAATAAGGGTGCTTCACCCCAGGAGGATTGTTTAATTATTTAATTCTCCTTTGTATTAATTTCTGTGTTCTGCCTCTATCACAGCTTATGGGATATTGCATGTTCCTGACAGTTTCTACTCATTATGTGATAATGTATTGTGTACCGGGAAACTACGGCATTCAAATTTCGAATGGGACAATGCTATTTACCGTAACTATTTTCTTCATTATTTCACAGATTCTGTCGCTTTTTCTAAGCATCTGCCTCTTCGGACTGCTGAATGTGAATCGGCTCAGACTGTCTTTACAGCGAAGCCCCTTCACCCTCCCAGCCACTCACCTGCCATCTGGGGAAGGCCTCCTGCACTGTATGCTTAGGTCTTTCTTGAGGTGGCCCCGAAGCTGCACAGCAAACTAGATGCTTGGTTTCTATACAACAAGTACTCATTTTCTGTAATGATCTTGGCGAGTCACAGCAGAAATATAGCAGCATTTAGTAAGCACTTACAGAATTAGAAACACGTTAGGTCCTTCATACAGACTGGAAATAATCTCACAAGGATCTATGACGCTGGAGGGTTCACCCCTGTTTGCAGTGAGAGGACTGTGACTCTAAGAGCTGTGTGGTGACTGACATAAGAGTCACCCAGGCTCTGACTGCAGCACCTGAGGAAGGTGTTTTGTTCTTGTGCCTCAGGTCATGGCCACAGTGACGAGTTGGGCCATCTCCCCCATGAAAAGCCACACTGCCTTGACACAGGAACACCCAGTGACTCCACTCATCCTGACAGAGTCTACCAGGCTCCCCAGAATGAAAGCCAGATACGTCTGTCTATAGTCCTCAGCGTGATGCATGTCAGTCTTTCTAAAGAGTGTTTTTGTAAGGCCCTTAGTTTCACAATGTCACCCTTCTGTTTCTTAAAATGCCTGGGCAGAACCTCCTAATTCAGACCACTTATCTGCCCTGAGTTAGCCTGTTAGGTTTGAGCATGGTATTAATTTTTTGCTTTCCAATCATCTGCCTAAGACTCGTCCACTTTAAAGGCCACCGTAGGGGGTATGGACAGTCCTCCAGTCTTTAGTAAAGGCCAAGGCAAATAATTTAAACCCATTAAAAAGCATATCTGATGAATGCCTATAACAACAAGACAAGAATAATAGTGGTCTGTGACCAGCATAGTACAAGCTCCACGGCATACATCCAAGACAAGTGGAGGACGTGGCCTCTGCCTTCACAGGGGGTTCTGACCTAGTCGGGGCAATGAAACTACCACACAGACCACAGCAGTCCTGCAGTGACGGCGCCATCTCCAGGAGAAGGGGCTTCAAGGAAGAGATATGACTTGAGCCAAGCCCTGATTTGGATATTAAAAAATCTGAAGGTTTTCGAGCAGGAGAGTTTTAGGAACAGTTGGATAGTGGTACATGGAAAGAAATGGGTGAGGAGGAATTTAGGGCACAAGGAGACCAATGAGACAGGGCCTGGAGTGATGAGAGTCTCATGTAAGGTGGTGGTGGCATGGATACAGAAGGAAGGAATCTAAGAGAAATTTCTAAAGAGCAACGGGTTCCAGCCACATACCGGACAGAGGTGAGGAAAGCGAGAACGGGCTAGCTGCCAAGATCTTTGGCTCTGAGGGCCTGGAGGGTTGGTGGTGTGTCTCTGTCAGAGATGGAGCCCTGGGAAGAGGGCTGGGTGAGGGTGGGGCAGGCAATGATGAGTCAGTTATGGACATGGGTCTCAGGGGACCGTGAAACATTCCACTGACAGCTGAAAAGAAAAGCTAAACATGCACATCTGGACGTCAACTGCGTAGGAGTGAGAGATGGATGCAGGGGACCAAACAGCTCAGAAGGAAAGAGTGGGAGTGGAGGCTGAGGGCAGCTGGGGAGAGGAAGGGGAAGACGAGCACAGGCCGAGCAGGAAGGAGAACAGGCTGCCAACAACCCAAGCAGGGTCTCCATGCAAACCAGAAAAGGCATGTTCCCCTCTGGGCAGATGCAGCACCGGGCCAGGGCACAAGGCTTGGTAAGCAGAGTGCAGCTTGGATTTCAGCCCCTCTCACCTCCTCGTGCAGTGAGCAGCCTGCACAACCATATGAGGGTCCCAAGGGCAAAGCAGCCAAGAAAGCAGAGTAGGAGCATTCAGAAAACTAGAAGGAAAACCAGGAAGTCTAGAGAACTACAAGAAATGGATCATGAATGCCACTGTATGAGAAATGATTTGGCAAATGCTGGGACAAAACAGCAAAAAAAAACCTTTAAAACCTCTGTCGAAATCTGACTCAGTAACCCAGAGGGCAGACCAGACCCTTTGTGACTTAGTGCTTGACCTCTCTGGGCCTCAGTTTCCCCATCTATAAAATGTAGGGGCTGTAGATGATACTTAAGTCCCTTAAATTGTTAGAATTTTATTAACTAGAAAGCTCAGGATTCTACCATTTCAGATGTCTCTGAGTATCAAAATTTAATCTCCCAAGGAAGCTAACCTAAATGCCCAAACTAAAGAGACTGGTTATGTATAAGGCCACTGAGGGTGTTTCAGGGTTTTTGCTGGGTTTTGGTGGGGGAATTAAAGTTGACTGTCATAGTCGAAGGATTTTCACAAGCAATGCCTTTTCATTCTCTCTTGGATCATGGCAGAGGAAATCAGGGAAGCAGTAATGGGACCCCACTTCAGTGGCTTGATTTCACTATTACCGAACTGGCTGGAACCTTCTACTCCCCTAGAATGCTATTAATAAAGTTTTTATTCTACTTGTGTTTGCCTTGCAAGGAAAAAAGGGAAGAAAAGGAGAGAATGGCTAAAATAAATTCATATGAGATTCACAATTCTTCATTCCTGCCAAGAACCTGTCACTGAAGTATGTCTGGGGCTGCCGGGGCTCACATTTACTCAGCATTCATGCTCTAATTATTTCCACATGTAGTTCAAGGAAAATGGTTGATCAAAAGTTAAAAAAATCCCACATATCTAATTCCCAACACCCTCAACTCAAAGAGGGAATAAAGCTCTAGGGCAGCTGTGGGAGAGTTCCAAGACAGCCAGTTTGAGAAGTGTCCCCTGCAGTGCCTGCCACATCCAGACGAACATTCCCGCACATTCCCATAACTCCAACCCAAGCAAGCCAAGCCTCCACCTCTCCAAGTTTCCCAAGCCCTGAACCAATTAGGATACACATTCTTTGGAATTCTGAATGGAATGTAGGACTTATTGCCCTGATTTGGTGGAAGGCAGATGAAAGATGGATTTAGCCTAAAAGGTACTGTATTCTCCTCTACATCCCTTTTGCCCTGGGTGCCACTGAATTTTGGTAATGGCTGGATGGTTCCTGATATTACACACTTGCTAGAGAAGGAATCCACTGTGGCAGAGAACATGGGTAGCTTCCCTGAGCTGGGGAATAGTCCCCCACCACATTTGCAGCTCTTTTCCATTATTCCGATTTGCACCTGGCTCCCCTAAACCTGAAAGCTAAGCCACTGTTCTCCACGGTAGTTCACACAACCCGACACCAAGTCAGATGCCCAACACCGTTACCTACTGGCATCCCCTTGGGGACATTTAACAGGTCTTTGGCATGTGACTCAGCATCTTTTTCCCTCTCTTCTGGGTGACTTTGTTGTTTATGTGGCCTCAAGATTCTTGGCCTCCTCACCTCGAGTTACTACTCTCTACTTCTCAGAGATTGTGGCTACAGAGAGCTTTGGGAGGTGCCTGTGAGTAGAGGAGGTAGCCACAGCAGATTTAAATCACAAGCAGACTAAAACGGTGTAGGGCTCCTGAGGTTCTACATTTTGAAATGAGAACTTATTACCCTTTGAAAATGTCAGCACTATGAGATATTGTTAGATGCTTCTTTAACCTTCAGATGGATAGAGAAAAATGTCAGCACTATGAGATATTGTTAGATTGAAAATGTCAGCACTATGAGATATTGTTAGATGCTTCTTTAACCTTCAGATGGATAGAGAATGTCCCACAAGACCAGCTAAAAAAACAACGTCACCATCTGGGAAGTCTGATTTATTGTCTAGCTTTCCCAAATTTCTCCTGTCCTTCATAGCTCAGCTCAAGTCACACCACTCCGTCCTCAGTGACCTTTTCCCTTTGATTGGTATGAATTCCTCCTTCCTTTTCTGAACTTCAGTTCCTCTTTGTATGAATTCATTTTGGTCATTAAAAAAAAATTTAATTGTGCAGATTCTGTCTTTCCAGCTGCTCTGTAAGCTCCCAGAGGACAAGGACTATACTTTAGAGTCTCTTTGTAGCTCCTAGTATAGTACTCTGTGCCACTCAATTGACCTTTGTTGAAAGCATGAAAGGGTGGACTGAATCACACTGTTCTAGGGACTTGGGGTGGAGGCAGAAAGGTACAGCACCCGTGCCAACTCATCCCCTGGGGCTGCTCCCTCCCAGGACTGGTCTTTCTGGGGAAGAAGCCTAAAGACCCCACCCTCTTCCACCAGGCCATAGATATTCAGCCTGGAATCTCACAAATTGGACATTGTGTTAGACACACAGATTTAATTGTGCAGATTCTGTCTTTCCAGCTGCTCTGTAAGCTCCCAGAGGACAAGGACTATACTTTAGAGTCTCTTTGTAGCTCCTAGCATAGTACTCTGTGCCACTCAATTGACCTTTGTTGAAAGCATGAAAGGGTGGACTGAATCACACTGTTCTAGGGACTTGGGGTGGAGGCAGAAAGGTACAGCACCCGTGCCAACTCATCCCCTGGGGCTGCTCCCTCCCAGGACTGGTCTTTCTGGGGAAGAAGCCTAAAGACCCCACCCTCTTCCACCAGGCCATAGATATTCAGCCTGGAATCTCACAAATTGGACATTGTGTTAGACACACAGAAAGACACTGGGGTGTGTGCGTGTGTGTGTGCTGAGGAGGTAGAAGGCAGAGTAATGGCAAACTGAAATGGCTTTCATTAGTTTCCTTTGTCCACAATTAATGTACCTATAACCTAGCTGAGACATGCCAAGCATGGAATTTGGTGGGGGGGAAAGAAGGTGGAAGATGAGGGAGTGTGGGAACGTGAGGTACCTCTTGGAGCAAGGCAAAATTGGGTGGGACTTCAGAGTGTATGGCCAGGGCAGCCAAAAAAGCAGGCTGATGTGACCTACACAAGGGAGAAGTAGAGATGAAGAGAACCAAGTGAGAAGAGGGCAAGAGGAACTGTGAAAATGGGTTTGTTATCCAATGCAGCTGTTTTGTGTTAACTGTTCTCAGGAACCCAACCCAGAAGCTATCCTCTGAGGTGGAGGGAGGCAGGCTGGCTGGTCTCCCTAGACCAGGAAAAGAAGCTTCTTGCCTTGTTCTACCCCTCCCCCACTCCCAGAATGTTCTGGGGATCTCCCACCACTCCCTTCTGGCTCATCCACTAGGCTGACTAGTGGGGGTTAAAAGTGTCCCCCAAAGGTTCACATATTGGAAACTTAATCCCCACTGTAACAGTGTTAAGAGGGTGGGTAATCAAAAGGTGGGGCCTTTAAGAGGTGATTAGATTGTGAATGGATTGATCCATTCATGGAGAAACTGCCATGGTTTTGATTGCTTTAAAAGGAGAGCAAGTAAAGAGTTAGCTCTCTCTCTTGCTCAGCCATTCGCCATGTAACACACCCTGCCTTGCTGTAGAGAGTTACCACCCACAAGAAGGCCCTTACCAGATCCCTGGACTTTGGACTTCCTAGCCTCCAAAACTGTAGGGAAATAAATTTAATTTCTTTATAAATTACCGAGTTTCAGGTATTCTGTTATAAGCAACAGAAACATACTAATACACTGAACTTGCAGTGGGCTGGAGGGGGGAGGGTAGCAGAGAGGTCAGGGTTGACTGGAACAAAATGGAGCCACAGACCCAGCATAACAGAGCGTATATGTGTCCACTTTAAAAACTGAGACAAAGCCCTGGGAATTTGTTGGAGCAGTGTGACTGCAAAGCTACTGTCAAATTTCCAGCATACTGGCAATTATTCTCTGGCCCAAGGATGCAGAATGGGGTAAAACCCAGCAAGACACTCAAGACTAAATGAAGTCTCCATATATGTGGCTCAGTAGGGTTCTAGAAGAAGCAGACAGATGTAATTAGAAGTTCTCAGACACTGTGTTGTCATGGCAACTGCTGGTCAGGAGAAAAGTTGGGGGGGAACCTGGAGTCCGAGGAATACAGTCTCCCAAGGAAATCAGCGACAGGTAGTGTTCATTGCGCTTGGGCTTCGTGGCTAGCTCCTCTGGCTTGCCCACTGCCAGACTCTCTGTTCGGTTCCTCCTCATTCCCTATTCCCACCTCCCAGATCTACATACACCTGGAGCAGATCAAGGGCTCCCTGTGGACAGCATGCAAAGGAAGAAATTAGGAACTCTTGGAGGAGACTTCGTGCAGATGGTATTGTTCTCTGCTCCAGGGGCTGTCTGGGTCTGAGTCAGTCAGGGAGGCTGCAAGCTTATTCTACATATCACTATGGAGCTCAGCTCCCCTTCGAGGATGGGTGCTGCAGGTCACAGAGGGGTAAGTGAACATGGACGTCAGCCACATAGTTGATCATCCAAACTGGGACATTTGAGAGTAAAAGGGGACCTTTTGAATAGATACAGCTGGACGATGGGCATAAACTGTGACACATGGTCACCTTAATTATTAGGCTGCCTATGGGAAATATTGTTATTTTTATTTTATAGAGTGAAAATTTTAACCTGATATCTTATGGGCCCCCAGAAACCGAGCCACAGATTTTAGGACTAGTTTTTCAAAGGTGGCAGTTCTGTTTGTTTAGATATCCACAAGCCCAAACCCAAACCAAATAACCTAGGAAAGATGAGAAACCTGAAGAATTTACTATTCTGGGCATGAAATGCCTTTTGTAGCCTTAATCTCCCTGATTCAACAGCCACATGAGGATTTTCAGGTGGTTCTGCTGCTGGGAAGGTGGGGAACCTGGGCAGGTGGGACCACTTAGCTTCTAAAACTTGGTCTTTACAAATCCTTCCAACTACTCCTCTAAAGAGAGAATCACTCATTTCACACATTGTCACTAAAGGGAGATGGTTCTCTATAATTGTTTAGGGCAATAAACTGGTCAGTGGAGTGGTATCATTCCAAGCATAGTGAGACCTAATAATTCTGATCCAAAGAGGGGAGGTTCCCAGGGGGGCATTCTTACACATTCCTTAACAACTGAAACAAAAACAGTGGCTCAGGATCCTGTGGTCATGAAACTCAGGGGAAGGTAAGATTCTCCAAAGGGACCAGCAGAAATGACTGTATTTTAGGCATGGTATAGTGAGCCTACATATTATGAGCATGTGGTTCAGCCACAAGCTCAGTTAGAAAATTGTAGCGTATTTAAAGGGTATGGCCCACCCAGGATGCATCTCCTAGACTGCACTCTCAGAGAGGCTAGGAATCAGCCATCTAGTAAGAGTTCCTGACAGTTACTTGGCAACCATGGCTGGTGGTGACCCTCTTCTCACCCCTGGTTTAAAGTTGGGAGCCACAGGGCCAACATACTTGAGTTACCTGCACCTATACCCAGATGGTCCTGGAAAGTAGGGTACAAATTTCCAAGCTGAATGTGGAACTTCTCCAAGATTTCTGGGGTGGTAACAGGGGCTTCTTACAACCTGTAGGCATCAACTTCAATACCATTGCTCTCTGCTGCGCATGTGTGTGAGGAAGTTCTGGCGCCCCCTGCAGGTTTCCTGGTCCAGTTAAGAAGAATAAAGTACAGGCCATGTCTTTAAGGAGCTTACAGTTTAGGTGAGGAGATGGGGTATAAACACATGGAATTTTAAATAACAGAACAAAACAATCTAATAATAAGAGATAAGACAATGTGTGTCTAAATGCAATGTATGGTTAAGTGATGACTGTCTAGAGCAGTACTGTCCAACAGAAATAGAATCCCAGTCTCATATATAATTTAAAATTTTCTAGTAGCCACATTTTAAAGTAAAAAATGAGTAAAATTAATTTTAATAATTTATTTTTAAGCCAATATATCCAAAATACTACCATTTTAACATGTGATCAATATTATTGAGATATTCTGCATTTTTTTGCATACTAAGTCTTTGGAACCTGGTGTGTATTTTATACTTCCAGCACATCTTAGTCGGACTGGCCACATTTCAAGTGCTCACTGGCCACTGTGGCTAGTAGCTCTCCGTACTGAACAGTACAGCTCTGATCAATAAGTTCTGAGTTCTGACCTTACTGAGTCAGAAGAGGAGAGTTTGGGTAGAAAGAGTAAGACTTTCCTTCACTTGGGATGTTTTAGAGATGGTATATGTAATTGAAGTCAACAGATAGGCAAGGTCGCATGCTGGGCTTGTGACACAAGTAATGCACTCCTTGTCCTTTGAAAGCGAGCAGGTGTCATGGACTCTTCAGCCTAATTCTGGCTCTGCTTTCAATGCCCGTAGAAAAGTCCCTTCACCCTTCTAGTCTCCTCTAAAAGACAGATAAAAATGCTTGCCACCTCCTGTTTTAAGGACTTTATATGGCTTTGCTCAAAAATAATGATAAAGGGCTAATTAAACTGTACATATTTGGGGACTTCTCTTAACTAAATACACTTTTTTGGGGGCATAAAAATCCATGGACAAATTTGGCAATGAGGTGGATATATGTTCTCAAAACTTTTTTTTTTTTTTTCATTTTCTTGGCTTGACTGCTACACTCTTTTGCAGCCAGCTTTTAGTATTACAACCCTGCCCCTTGCCCCCCGCCCCCCCCCCCCAATTTTAGTGCTTTGAGATTAAAGTCAATGAAAGCAGGCACATTCTATTCTTCCCGAGACATTCCTGGCTTGCATTCTTTCCTTGGAGCAGTTGGGAAGTCACAGCTGGGGGGAAAGAGCTGTAAAACCCACTTGTCCTGGCCAATCAGGCCTCAGCTGACAGGAGGTCCACCAATGAGCCACTGCCAGGTTTTCTGTTCCGCTGCAGCAAAACACCTTATTTTTGCAACGATTAAAAAAAATCCCAGGAGACCCTCAAACTGTACCAACAATGAACAAAAACCTCCTTTTCTATTCATTTTGTTTTTCTTCAAGGACTGCATTAGAAACTCTACACAAAAACCTACTAGCTTACTTACCATGGACAGATTCTCATTTGTGGTAAAAACACTCCCAAGAGTCATGTAACAACAGTATAGTTCTCAAAGCTCTGATATCCTTCATTTTTTTAACTGACTGAACACTGGAGAAATGCCACATATTTAACTGTTTTTGGTACCCCAAGGAGCCCCCAACTCCACTGAAAAAGACAGTGATATATATGGTAAGTTGGGAACTTGGTCTATTGGTCAAGTGTAAGAGAGTTTGGGAGTAAAGGCTGCAGGTAGGAGTGGGTAGTCTGCTCCCTGGGACTCCGCCCAGTGCTGGCCACTGTATTATCAGTGGAACTTTCCCCAGAATAAAAGAGTTCTCCTCTGAGATCTTAATGCGCAAATCCAGCAATATTAAATGCCCTTTCTTTTTCTTTGTTTTACCCACACCGAAGACATCCCAGTTGCCATTCAAATGAAACAGGAGAGAACAGGAGTAGGAAAGATCCCCAAAAGTAAAGGTCTCAATGAATGGTGAGGTCAGAAGACAAAGTGACTGGTAGTTTTGGGCAAAGAACCACCAACAGAATTTAACACTCTATTTTATATTCCTTGGGACATTAGCTTCCTCTGAGAATGGTGCCCAGTTATATCAGAATTGATCACAGAAGGAAAAAATAAAAATTTTTACTGCTTAGCTAGCCTCTGCTTAAATTCCAACTTCACCTGGAGCTGAGAGGATTAGAGTCCAGGTGTTTGATTAAGCAAGCCCAGCATTACTACCATGTCCAAGGTTAAGCAAAGCATTGATGGGGAAGTGCTGTCAATCATCTTCCCAGGTGCACAATACACTTGTAGAATCTGGCACATCGATAATGATTAGGATACAAAGACTATAAGCAGGATACTATGCACCTTATATTACATATGAGCCTCATTAATTAATTCACTTGGCCAGTGGATTAATTCAACAAATATTTACTGAGCACCTACTATATACTAAACACAGTTCTAGATGCTGAAGATCCAGTGAAGAATGAGACAGACCAAGGCTCTGTTCTGGAGGAGGTCACATTCTAGAGGGAGATCAGTGAATAAACAAACAAAAATAAGTTCATTTCAGATTGTGATGAATACGTTTGGAGGAAACAACTATATATAACAATCTGGGAGAAAAGGCAGCACTGTAGGAACACTTGCTTGAGCAGAGACCTGAAGGATGACAGCAGGTCAGACAGAGAGAAAAAAAAGTGCAAAGGTTCTGAAGCAGGGAGAAATTTGTTATGTTCCTGGAATAGAAAACAGGCCAGTATGGCTGCTGCATGGGGTTCAACAGGGACAGCAGCTAGAGGTAAGTTGGAAAAAGCAGGCAAGGGCTAGAGCCTATAGGGCCTTGTAAGGACCCAGAAGTTGGCATTTTATTCTTAATGCAACTGGGGCCACTGGAAGGTTTTACACAGGGAGTGACATGATCAGATACGTGTTTTACAAAGATTACTAGAGGCTGCTGTCTAGGGAAATAGATAGCAGGGTGTCAAGAAGGAAAATGGGGAGGAGAGCAGCTAGGATGCTACTGCAATAGTCCAAGCACAACATGACAATGGCTTGCATTAGGGCATAGTGATGGAGACAGAGAGCAGTCAATGGAGGGGCAATATATTCTGACAGTACAGCTGACAGGACATGCCAATAGAGTGAGTATTGATAGGGCGAGTGAAAATCCAAAGAGAAGATTCCTGGGTACTTCAAGGTGATATCCAAAAAAGCCAGACAGTTCTAGGCAGTTATGGACATGGCCATGCTGATGGCCCCATCTGGAGTCACTCCCAGAAGGATCTTCCCTCAGGCTGGCCTTGGGGTCCAGATGAGTCCCATGCCTTCCTGATGAAACTGAATTAATTTAGGAAGTGAGATCAGCATGCTGATGGCCCCATCTGGAGTCACTCCCAGAAGGATCTTCCCTCAGGCTGGCCTTGAGGTCCAGATGAGTCCCATGCCTTCCTGATGAAACTGAATTAATTTAGGAAGTGAGATCAGCAAGACCATTAAGACCTGGGGTCATATGTAAATAGACTGTGTTCATGGAAGTCTGTCCGGACTGTTCCATAGAACTCTAGCCTTGAAGTATTTATGATCTTTTTTGAAATAGTGTTCTGTGGTGAAATGTTTGGGAAACATTGCTTATTATACTTTCTTCCTAGAGTCATAAATAATTCACATAAACTCTGTAAGACTCTGAAAAATTCTGCAGCTAAAATATTTAACCTAGCACATAACATTAACATTACTCAATACAGTTTGAGCAATACAGGTCTAGGCTCTTTATGTCTCTTCCTGTAGTTCTAATTCCCCTGGAATTCAAGCAACAATAACAAGTATAATAAATAATACTATTTATTGAGCACTTACCTTGTGTAAGGCACTCGATATACATCGTCTCCCTTGCTACACACTATATACAGATGCAATTTTAATTTAAAGCTTTTACATTCTCATTTCTCTTGTGAATTTTGCTCACAGACCACACGTTCACTTCTTAAAGATAGTCAGATATCTCTTCTGATCATATACAGCAGCAGTGTTCACACACAGTATTTCCTCAAGAAGCATTTAAGATAAAGACCAGAAATTCTTCACTTTGTCGCCCCATCTTCATTTGCTTAACCCACTACAATTAACAGGGACGGTTTCCCACCCGCATCACTGCCTCTCTCCTCTCCTCCCAGCTCTCCTCCTCACTGTTTTCCCACTTCCTATTTGCTCCACCCATTTCTAGGATAAGAACCTTCTTGGGATAGTTCATCACATTCTTTGAGCACCCTTGGGCTTAGAATCTCTAACTTTTGTCTCTCCCTCAGTGAAAATGTCATGACTTTCTGAATATGGCTATTGTCATATCTGAGCCCACAGAGTGGCAGTCTAGAGCCCACAATAGCCCTCACCTACCTGAGAGCTAACCACGCACACGTGCGTGTATATTCACACACACGCGCGCCTTACCAGCCTAGGAAGAGAGAACATTTTTTTCCAGGAGTTAAACAACAAATCGCTGGGAAATCAGGTCTTTACATTCCAGGCCAGTGTAACGTGAGTAATTATGGTCACCAAATGACAATGCTATTTACAGTGGGCAAAATAATGATGGCATTACCTGGGAAAAAACCCTATATTGACCAACCGAAACACAGCCACTGGGGAGGAGCCCAGTTTGCTCTCTAATCTGCACAGTGTTCTATGGAACAACTTAAGCGGGAAATGAAAAGCCTTCCATGTGATCAAATGTGTAAGGGGAATTTAGAGGGAAAACGTAGTTACCGAAACTGTAAAATGACCAACACAGTGGGGTTAACAATCCTCAAATGTTGGTTGTTCTTACAGGATTTCCTGTCACTACCATTGGTTTCTTTCTTTTTGTCTAAAACAAGAGTGCTAAAATAGGGCATGTAATAAACAAACAATAAAAAAACTCCAACTTTTATAGCTTATTATCATCCAGGTTATATTATACTCACACTTTTTTTTTTGGTAGAAAATAAACACAAAGACCCTTTTCCAATTGTAGTTCTAAGAGAAAGCTGTTAACTTTGTAACAGTCCTTTAAACAATATGACCCACAAGTAGTTTAGAGAATTTTATTAAGAAATAAGTCTGCTATGAGTACTGAATTTATTATACCCAGCACTCATCAAAGACTTGAATATCTGGCTTCTACTCAACACACTTCCCAGTCCTATTCTCCCACCTAGTCCCATCCCCCAAGGAAGGAAACTGAGAAACCCAAAATGAACTCACACCTGGAGTGGGTGTTCCTTTTGGGAATTGGGATTTTCTTTGATCATTATCCACCCTCGGTGCTATGCAGAAAATTACTCTTCTGTTGAACATGATGCAGACACCAATAATGCATAAAGTGAAGGGCTTTACCCTTAAAATAAACAGCTAAATCAGGAAATCTTAAAGGTCACACAGGATAAGACAGGAAAGAAAACAGAAAATGCCAAGAAGGAAAGACTAGAGGTGGGGGGAACAAACAGCAAATGGGCATATTCCTGAAAGATTTCTGGGGCTCTAAGGAAAAGCCAGGTGAACTTCCTGCTTCTGATGGAGGCCTCACCCTCTCCAATTAATCACAGCATCATAATTATAGCACATAGTGCAGACCCAAAGGTGGCCATGTCCTTGGAGAAGTGAAGATGGTCGTCCAAGCATTTGTGAGTGACTGGTACACACACATATGCCTCCACCTCAAAGCAGCTTTTGTGAGCTGGGCTGGGCCATAGAGAAGCCACATGAGGCACTCTTGAGAGGGACCCTGACAGTAAAGAGAACTCAAGTATGTCTGAGTCTGTGCTCATGTGGGCATCTGTATTTCTGCTTCAATAGTTTTTAGCTGCTTTGAAAGAAATTCCATGTGTATCAATTTCACCCTAAAGTTTAGCCAAGCCAGGCACGCTTGGGAGGGTATCAGGAATTTCTCTCAACTGCCCCTGGTTCTCCATCCATTTTTTTTTTTTCTGTTGCAAATGTTATGGCACAAACTTGGGTCCCTCTCCACAACTGAAAATATATTTAATTAGCCTAACCCCTACAGAAGCTAATAGGACATGCCACTATGGAACTTTAGAGGGAAAACATATCTCTTATTTTTGGAATGAGGTAGGGAGTGAATGAATGAGTGAGTAACATACATTTATTAAATTGATTAACAGGCAAATTTCACAACCATAAGAATAAGCATGGTCTATGTGCTTAGGCTTAGAAAGAAATCAGGGCAGTATAAGAGAAGTCAAACACTAAACAAAATGAAAACAAAACAGTCAAATCAAGGCAAATTTAACAACATATTTGCTTCTCTTCATTGGTTTCTGTAGGAATTTGGTTTTTGTAAGAGAAGTCTCACTATGTGAGCTATAGGTAGATGGCCATGTTCTCCAAGTGGTGAAATTTAAGTCAGATTGTGTGTGTGTGTGTGTGTGTGTGTGCGCGCGCACGTGTGCATGTGTATGTATTATATATTTGTATGAGGGGTCTTCAAAAAGTTCATGGGTCTCACTATGTGAGCTATAGGTAGATGGCCATGTTCTCCAAGTGGTGAAATTTAAGTCAGATTGTGTGTGTGTGTGTGTGTGTGTGTGTGTGTGCGCGCACGTGTGCATGTGTATGTATTATATATTTGTATGAGGGGTCTTCAAAAAGTTCATGAGAAGATTCATATTACCTTTTAATTCAACTTTGCCATGAATTTTTTGAAGTACCCTTGTACATATACACATATATATACACACACACAAATACACAGTATATCCTGGGGCACAATTTTAATCCACTTCTAACTTGTACAAGTACCCTCATTAGGAAAGTCACAAGCAACACTGGGCCGGACCCTCATTCAGGACCAACAGCACAAGTTAGCACACTGGGATTATATAGTGGGATCTGGAAACTGGAGTTCAGGCAAGGCACAAGCATTTCAGCAGGACTAAAACATCTACGTTGGCCTCCGCTTCGTTACCTAGTTCACCCTAACAAGTCCCTCAATTTAACCACTGAGGTCAAAGTCAAAGACCGGTACCTATAGGCTGTTATAAGAGCCTTCAGAGATCAATGCCAGAGGGCCAGGGGACCGGGGCAGGAACTTCATCAATACGTGTTCAAGAGACTCTGGATCCTGGTCATGGACCAGGCAACATGATAAGAAGGCAAGAGGAACTCCAGAAAACAAAATTAGGGCAGTGTAACACTTTCAGACAACTGTTTTTGTAAGGTATGTGCAATACTGCATCATTATTCTTAAAAGAAAATTTGAACATTTACAAAAGTCAGAAGAAAGTTTTGTTTGTTTTTATTTTTATATAAATCTCGAATTGCACAGTTTGGATTTGGGGTCTCCTTCTTTTTTTAAAGATTCCTTCCTCAACCCTAAGGGCACCCAGCATCCTTCATTTCTCACCCAGTGTTGTTGAGCAGCTGGTTTCTGAAGTGGAAAGTCAAGTGATTCCTTTCTGCAGAGTAAACAGCACTTGGGATTCCTGGGCATGAAGACTGGGTGCCACATGCCGCAATGTTTATGCTGCACTTGGTGCACGCAGGAGGAAGCAGAGGACACAAAATGCCTCCTGCTTTTATTCATTCTGTTTTCTCATTCCTGAGCCAGCGTTTTTTGCAAACTGCTCCTCCCTACGCCGTAAATTAAGACAAGAGCTGATCAAATATCCTAATTCCATTGAGTATAATATTTTGGCAATCCAACCTAGAAGGTCTGCCTCCTTTTATAGGAATAGGATTTCAGAGCTGTGTTTTAGAGCTCCCCTACTCCAACCCCCATATTTTGCAGATGAGAGGTCAGGTGACTTGCCCAAGTCCACAGGGCATGACGCTCATTACCTGCGGTGCCACTGTCTGTCCTAGGTTATTTGCCCCAGCCCATCTCTGGCCTTTAAATGGAGGCTTGTTGGAAGCCAGCTCCCATCAGGGATCTCTGTAAACTCAGCACAGCTTCAGCCAGCACTATCTTATCAACTCTGAAACTTTCAAGGCAGCTGAATCTTGACAAGTCTCATAAATTCACTCAACTGCTTTCTATGTGCAGCTCATGCCAGTCCCCTGAGACAGTTCAAGACTGGCTAAGAAAACTGGGGAAAGAACCAAAGGAGAGGCAACCAAAGTCAGAGCTGCAGAACTGTGCAGATTGTGCTGAACAGGCACGGTGCCAAGCAGACACTGTCTAGACTTTCACTGGCCTCTCCCAGCAGAGGGGTGTGCAGGGAGGAGGGGGAGCAGGCCAGAAAGCCTACTCAATTTTTGCTCAGCTAGTGCAAACACATGACACAACCTCTGACAGGCTCCAGGCCGGGGGGTTCACTCTGTCTATGACATTTCTTCCCAAGGGCTGGAATTCAGTTGTGGGCTGAGAGAAGTTCTGCTAGTCCAGCAATCACAGGGAAGCCAGGAACGCTTTTCTGAATTCCTGGGAATCACAGTTCCCAAACTAGATTGAGCTGGGCAACAACTGAAAGTAGCACACTGTGGGTGCAAAAGAACAAGTTTTAAAAATTTCCACTTGTACACTCTTAGCTTATCCACAAGGAAAATCCACAAATACACAGAACTGGCTTTTGATGGAAGCCTGTTATGAAAATTTTCTAAGACACTGAATGAAACCAATTAATAAAGTGTGCAAATGTATAAATGGCCACCACAGTCCAAGAAGGATCACATGACTCAGAGATAATGTTGGGTCTGGGGAGCTGTGCACATCAGTTACATAAAAGGTGTCCCTTCCTCTGGCTGGGCTGACACCTTGTGCCAGGGCACCTGGTTTGGTGAGCAGAGTGTAGGATGGAGTCAGTCAGCCCCATCTGCCCCCTCAGCTGGGCGCATTTGTGCAGCAAACAACCGGCACAACCATACCCAACAATCAGCTGGAGTTTTTTAGCTGTCTTGCAATCTGGCCTTATTTAGTGTGGAACAGTTATGAATACATCTGCAGGACAAAGAAATTACCTTAAAACAACTCTTGGGTCACTACCATTGTGCTGCAAATGCTCCAATGTAACAATGATACTCCAACAAGACCATGCCCACGTGGCCAGAACGACTAGGCCTGAAGTGTCAATCCAGGCACTAAAGCCATTTAACAACTGATGCAACTTGAAGAGTTAAATGGCCTGGCCTATACAGGGCTTAGTCCATGTTACCCAGCAAATGTGTCTTTGGTTTGTTTTCAAAGTCACTTTCACAAATAAGACACAGTTGACCTAGAACACAGAGCATTTACCCTGGGATTTTTTTTTTTTTTTTTGTCTTTTGTCTTTTTCCG
>NW_007728079.1:268076-271472 GCF_000696425.1 Galeopterus variegatus | reverse complement strand
GGGAGCGCCGCCGCGCTTCCCAAGCGGCGCACTATCCATTGCGCCACCGGGCCGGCCCTACCCTGGGATTTTAAGTCCTGGGTTTGCGTCTTGGTTGTACTACCTACTAGGTGGCTGATTGGGAATGACTGAATTTTCTGAGCTACAGTTTCTTCTTTGATAAAATGAAGATTATAATAACTACTTGTCAGGTTGTGAGAATTAAATAAGATAAAGCTCATTCTCTCTCTTCCTGCCTGCTGTCTGCTAACTACTAGTCATTTCTCAGAGCTCAGCTTCTGGTAACTTCCTTTTGGAGGTCTTTCTGGACTGCCAGTGCTGGGTGAGGTTCTCAGCCCTGTCCTAACACTTCTCACATTGGACCACCCTGAGCCTGTGTTCCTGTCCACGTCCGCATTGGACTGTGAGCCCCTTGGGACAGGGTCTGTGTCTTATTCCCCAGCACTAACTCACACCTGACAGAGAACAGATCTGTGATACCTTTTACTTTCCTCTTTTGAATTGACTTTGAGAAATTTTACTTCATCCCATATGAGTGATACAAAATAGTGTACCGAGACTTGGTGCGGTCTTATCTCTACATAAAAGGTGAACATGGAGGTTCCTGGATGTTCTGGCAGTTCAGACACTTCACGATGACCTCCTTTTAATGGTGGGAGGAGGAAGGTGAGAAAGAAAAGGTTAGACAAGAAGGCAGAGGAGAAAGGTGAAGACGGGAGTAAAGAGCAACACAGGCAGCAACAAAGAGACCCGGCTGCGGGGCCCAGCATGGGTGCTGTGGGACGTGAGGCTGGAGTCAAGGCTGGCTGCTAGATGCAGTGGTGCCTTCTGAGCAGGACTCAATGTTTGTGTGCAAAGCACCAGAAGCTGTGGCCTGGGCTCCCAAATGGACAAATCCCAGCTTGCTCCAGGAATACTTCCCACCTGTCTTTGAGAGCAGTTGGTATCTATCTTTAAAACAATGAAAGCAAAGGGCCCTATTCCTTTGTGTGATCATACTTTCCAAACCCCCAATTTAGACTTCATTGGCTGGTAACAGGCTGTGCTAGTGGAACTAGAGCAAGAATATATGAAACTGACCCTCCAAGATATCTGGTGGCCACCTCCATACATATGAAGGAGAGACACAGGAGAGAGAACAACTCAATGTGCAAAAATTCCAAAGGAGGTTTATTACCACTCTTGTTGCCTTTTCTCACTGCTCTTTTTCCAGTTCTTTCCCCTTATTTACTCAGTCTCTAGGGAGAACCTATGCTGGCTTACACATCCTGCTGCCTACACAAAGGTGCTCCACAAGTACTTAATTCTTTTCCTTGAGGAATGATAGGGTTGTAGCTTCACAGAGAAAATGCTTTATAGACGTTCAAGGGCAAGACTGGCTCAGCAGAAGGAAGGATTCTGATGTAAATTCTGGGNCTCTAGGGAGAACCTATGCTGGCTTACACATCCTGCTGCCTACACAAAGGTGCTCCACAAGTACTTAATTCTTTTCCTTGAGGAATGATAGGGTTGTAGCTTCACAGAGAAAATGCTTTATAGACGTTCAAGGGCAAGACTGGCTCAGCAGAAGGAAGGATTCTGATGTAAATTCTGGGTGTCAAAATGTTCCCTGAAATAAATATCCTAGTTCTCCTTTCAAAAGAGAAGGTGATACTTAAACCTCTGGAGAGAGTAAAAGAAGCAAGGAGAGTTCTGTATGCCACGATCGTGTGTGTGCGTGTGTACACACACACACACACACAGCTTCTGGAGCTCTTCCCATAAATAAAGATGTCGCAAGAATGATAATAATAGCCATTTACCAAAACATTCTTCTAACTGCTCTACATGAAATAGCTTATTTGATTCTCACACCTAACCTACAGGGTAGATATTCTATATTAAGCCCATTTTATAGATGAGGAAACAGGCCCAGAGAGGTTTCAAGTCTCTTCCTTGAGATCACAGGGCTGGTAGGGGCAGTGCTAGGATTTAAACTCAAGTAATGTAGCTTTACAGCCTGACTGCTGAACCATTAAGTAAATGGAGTTAACCTAAGTCACGCACAGGTCGTATAAATATAGACAATGCCTAGTGGATGTTTATGTGTAAATTAAGAGTTATCTTACTGAAATCATTAGAGTCAAAAACATTTTTTTTCAGTGCCCAGTAGGGACTGGTAAGAGGCACTCCATCTCTTGTAGTTATTTGTTTTTGGTGTTGACTATACACCATGAGTAGAGGAAACTTTTTCCATTGTCTAATCGAATAGAGAGGCAGAGAGACAGGCATGATTCCTGTTCTATCGACGAGAAGAGTGAGCTCAGGGAGGTTAAGGAACTTGCACAAGGTCTCACAGCTAGACAAAGCCCGAATTCAAACCCAGTCCTCTACCCCAAAGCACTTGCTCTTAACTGAAGTGGAAAGTCAGAGATATCAGGTGATTCTGAAAGGTGACACCAGCTAGAAAGGGGCACAGCAGAATTTCTAAGTCAAGAACTCTTGTATCATTCTACAATGTTGCTCTTAATAATGAAAAGGTTCTATAACAGGGTCCATGTAAAAGACAGACTTGGAGACCCCAGATATAAGAACAGAGAAGGCAATGAAGGAAGAAACTCAGTTGAAGGCTTGAGCGACATGAAAATGGGAAGCAAGAGAAAAACAACAGAGCGCCAGGAACAGACACCATCTCAGACAAAGTTCCATATAAAAAGCTGCCATTACTGGATATACTAATCAGGTGGAGAGGCTGAAAATGGCCCCTGCTGCCCAAGTGGAGCCTCTCAAATTCTGAGAAGGCAGGGGCTCCATCCCACTGCTGCATTTCAGGATTTTCTGAACCAGGAGCAAGAGGTAAGGAAGGGGATGGTAATTTCTGCTAAAGCCATAGATTTGGTCTCTAATGGCCAGATCCCTCTGAGCTGTCCACTAGCTCTGGTGGTAGCAACTCCTTCAGAACAGGGACCTGGTCTATGGCCATACCCTGAATGTACCTGATCTCAGAAGCTAAGCAGGGTTGGGCCTGGTTAGTACTTGGATGGGAGAACAAGGAACTGGAAGGCACAGCTTTTTAGGTCCATACTACTTGTACTTTTTTTTTTTTTGGCATCTGAATGCTACAGGGATCAAACCCTGGACCTTGGTGTTATCAGTACCATGCTCTAACCAGCTGAGCTAACCGGCCAGCCCCTGGTACTCTCGGTGGTAGCATGTGTGCAGAGTGACTAGTGTAATGCCCAACACTGCTGTAACTATGCTGTTACTACTGTAGGAGATCAACAAATTACACTTATTAGATACCATTGATGGATACAAGGAAAGACTGGGCAAAAGAAAAATTTTGCCTTAGACACAGGATTTTAAATCTTGGAAACAATAAAAAGTGGAAGTAGACAAAGAGGCACTTTCCCTACA
>NW_007728079.1:265603-267423 GCF_000696425.1 Galeopterus variegatus | reverse complement strand
CTATGCTGTTACTACTGTAGGAGATCAACAAATTACACTTATTAGATACCATTGATGGATAGAAGGAAAGACTGGGCAAAAGAAAAATTTTGCCTTTGACAGAGGATTTTAAATCTTGGAAACAATAAAAAGTGGAAGTAGACAAAGAGGCACTTTCCCTACATCAATTGAAGCCAGTCTCCCATCACACACACACACACACACGCGCGCGCGCGCGCGCACGCACGCACGCACGCACGCATGCACATATTAATCTGGGTCTGCGACATGCCATGGCTTTTGCCATGTATCACGTGATGTGTTTCACAACAGCTTGGTTGGTCACAAATAGTGTTCAGGGGACACAATAGGGTTATAAATTCAGACTTAATCCTAGGAATAGCTTATTGGTGATGGTTTCCAAATGAGCATATAAAAAGTCTGTGAGGAGATTAAATGAAAATCCTCCAACCACAGCAGAAAATGCAGATTTATAGGATATATTTTGTACTGCAACGACCCAAAGAGCATCTATTAGCAAGTTACTGCCAGGCTGCTGCTAATGCACAAGCTGTTATCTATGACAGCAGCAGCTCTCAGAGTCTTAGCAAGTGCAACTGTTTCCTTCATCAGAACAGTCAAGAAAATTTTCATTATCATATTTTGTTCATGGCCACATTACAGGGTTTGGCTTTCTTTAAGGTGTTCAGATTCATCTAAAAACCTTAGAAGCTTAGGCCAGAAACTGGAAAGTGCTGTTTTCCTGACATTTTCATCCATTTGCTACTGCAGTTCTGTCACTTATTACCCCATGTTGTTATTATCAGTTTCACACAGTCCTGAACTCTGCCTTCTAATTATCTTAATTTTGGCTAAAGATATGTCAAGATTTGTCTAATTGGATTGATCCTTCCAGCAGGAATAGCAAACAGCTATCCCACATACAGACTCTTGATAGACTTGCTAATGGTTACCAAGAACACTGCCGGGTAGGATTTTCAGACCTCCTCCAGGTTCACTAGGAAAGAATTCTACAATTGATCAGCAATGTCTGTCACGGGTAATGGATAGAATGGTGGTTACATGTATGCCATGTTTGTGCCATCCCTGCAGGCCATTATCTTAAAGTGTTGGGAGATACTTATTTTTATTGGCTATAGTGTCTATTAGGCACATCACATACATCTTGATTTATTTTGAAAATTTCTCTGATGGGGAGGGAATTAATAGCGGTTCACTATAGAAACATCCCTCCCACCTCCTTCTCCTTAAGCAATCCCTGGGAAGTCCTGCTCCTTGGATATTCTATCCAGTGCCTTGACATCATGGGATTCTTGTGACCCACTCCTTTTTCAAGAGGAATTTACCATCCTAGTATATGTCATTATTTTAAAGTAAAAAAGTTAATATGTTTTCTGATAAAATACAAAAATATGCTCATAAAAAGCTTAGAGAATGTAGAAGACTAGAGCACAGAACAAAACTACCCATAATTCTACCACCTACAAATAATTTCTAACACATCTGCTGTACTTCTCTGTAAATTTTTACACAGTTGTGAGGATAAAGCATTGGTGGTAGGATGGGGGTTCTGCTTTTTTAATTAAATCATAATCATTTGCCAGAGCTTTAAAATTTTTTGTAAATGAAATTTTTAGTGGCACATATGGTTGTGTCCTTGTTCCTATTGTTGGATATTTAGTCAGTTTTAAGTGTTGGCTGTCATAATAACATGATTGGCATCTTAAGTAGGGTCTTTTTTTTAAAGTAATAATGATCGGGGCAAACTGGTCAAATAGAATGATTTGAGTTTCTTTCCTTAATTTAGTATTTAAGTGTAG
>NW_007728079.1:262011-264429 GCF_000696425.1 Galeopterus variegatus | reverse complement strand
GGGCAAACTGGTCAAATAGAATGATTTGAGTTTCTTTCCTTAATTTAGTATTTAAGTGTAGATTATAGTGAGCTCTCAAATACCCATCCACAGAATAGTCATGTAAACTCCCCCAAAGCTGATCTAAGTTTCTAAAATAGATTCACATGAATAAAGACTATATTTAACTGTATTTGCTGTACATCCTGGTACCTAACAAGGAAAACAATTTCTACCATAAGCACTGTTAACCACAAGTTAAAGCGCTTAAAATAATATCCAGATTGCAAGTCTCATATAGAGAGGGTTAATTTACCTTACATTAATTGCAAAAGGCTTATTATTATTAAAACGTGGATTAAAAGCTTGCCAAATGTTAATAGGGTCAGATACCAGGAGACTGGATTGATTAAGAGATAATGATCTCTGTGAAAGGAGTCATGAAGTGTACCCTCGATCGTCTCTATCACTCACTCTTTTCATTGTAACTGTTTCCACACACTGAACTCGCAGCCTCCTTTCAGTCTTGACTGGCTACATGGGAATGTCCAGATGTCAAAGTTCATCAAGCTAACGTAAAAGAATTTTAAAAATCAAAAGAGGCCCTACATTAACATAAAATACAATAATAAATATAAAGATACTTGTTCACCATGTAGTTATAATATACATTGCAGCTGCCACAGTTTAATGGCGGGTGGCCTTCCACTAGAGTGTAAGCAACTTGAGAGCAGAGACCATGTCCTACACTTCATCCATGACTCTGCCCTGCAAGNTGTAAGCAACTTGAGAGCAGAGACCATGTCCTACACTTCATCCATGACTCTGCCCTGCAAGCAGGGTGAGCTCAGCCTGCAGCATGGAATGCTGCTTGATGGGCAGTGAAGGGAAGGCCCATGCATTAGTGGCTTACTAATGGAGAAAGCACCCATTGCCAAAGGCACCAGAGTCATAACAGGACACCTTAGAGAAAAGTATCCATTTGACCCCCAAGGACATTAATCATCTGGCTTACAAAAATGAACCTATCTAAGTGTAAGTGTTTTTTGATCCTATAATATCTGATATCATTAAGCTAATAAAATTTATGTCTGCTAGAAATGCTCTGCCAGATGTCCAGTTATTTCAAGAGGGGCAGGAAAAAAGAAACTGTGACATTTTCAATTCTCATGTGTGACCAGTGGTATTCACAGCTCTTCCTTTATTTCCTGTTTTCATGGAAGGGTGTGCCATTCTGCCTCACTGACCTTGAAGACTTTCTTTTCTACTTCTGTGGGACATTTCCTCTGGGGTCATTACATCCACTCCAGTCCATGCCCCCCGATCTTCTCCACCTCACGGCTACTCCCCAACTCTCTCCTGTAAGCCTGGGAACTGACTCCTGCTTTCTGTCACACAATCCAGAGACTTCTACAGGAACTGTCACATGTTCACCTCCTAAAGACATTTTCAGTGGCCAGGGCCTTGATTTGATGGGTGCTTGCCCATCTGTTTAGCTATTCAGCAGAGTCCCTGCTATGTATATTTTTACATCCCAATTCCCAACAATGGTCTTTAGAATCACAACAAGTACTTTATTTGCCAAAGGAAGAACAAACAAGAGATCATTTTGGTGGCTTATATACTAGCTGCAGCTCCAAGAAGAAGCGGTCAGTGGACGTGGGTTAGACTCTAGGCCTACTTGAGTCTACCTATAACAATTCTAAAGAATGTGGAAGAGCTCCTGCATCAGCCAATGAAACCCGCAGTGGTTGAGTATATGCTGATAATAGAGTGTAAATGAGGTTGAGAAATGTGGCTTCAGAGGGACAAAGCCCTAACCATCTTTGAGTATTGCGTGCCTAGTATTGCTGTTGTTCTCCTTGCTATTTTCTTAGGAGATGCACTTAACAGTTCACAGGTCAAGTACGGATCCCTAACTGGAATGAGAGTTTTGATTTGTAAATCAGTCCCCTGTACTCATGATTTGTAAAATGAATTTCTAGACCTGGAATGCTGGGAATCAGAGTGCCAGCAGAGACAACAACCAAGGGAGAATGGGGGTGTGCTTGGGTACTTGCCAAGGCTGTCTTCCTGGAGCAGGCAATTGGGCCACAGTGTCCCCTCCATGTTAGAGTGGACTCAGAGGTCCACCCACTGAGACTTAGGGGGCACCCACACTAAAGCCTGGGATTCTCAGCCTTTTCCCAGCCTCCACACCATGCCTCTGTCATCAATACTTCTCAACCAACTTCAGTAATTCCTGATGTGGGGTGGGGTGGAGGGATTGGGGGGTTGGCGAGGGAGAATGAGCAGGCCCACAGAACCCCTCCCAACAGAATCTGGAAAGGGGGTAGCTGTGTAATTAGATGAAGTATCCCCCGGCTGCTGGCTCGCACGCCTAGTCCCATCCTGATGTCAATATATGCATATCTAGAGACATGTGCCAAACCCCCAACA
>NW_007728079.1:258231-261334 GCF_000696425.1 Galeopterus variegatus | reverse complement strand
GCCTAGTCCCATCCTGATGTCAATATATGCATATCTAGAGACATGTGCCAAACCCCCAACACCCTCTTTCAAGCAGGCTCTAAGGAGTGCATGGGTGTGTGCTCAGGTGGATGGGGCAGAGGTGCAAGCTGGCTGGAGGAATACATTGGTGATAGAGTAGTAAGAGAATGAGTGGGTAAAAAAGGAAACAAGCAAAAAAGCAATGCCAAGGTGACAAAGTATGTCAGAGACCATGAAAAACATTCAAAAACAATATAACACATTTCTTAATGAGATTTGTTAACAGTTCCTTGAACCTAACCAAATGGGATTTACATAGACTGGCATTAATAATGATGACAAACATTTATTCCCAAGCTTGGAACACCTCTGATTCTTAAGGTTTACTACAAAGGCTTTGGCTTCTTCTCATATCAACATGACTTGTAAGGCAATCACATTATTTAAAAAATGCTGAGTTAAATCTTTCTATTCATTTCAAAGCAAAAAGCACCAGAAAACCTCACTTTATTTTCTAAATTTTGTATTTAAAAAGTCCAGCAATATTTGCATAACTTTAGCTAATCTAAAGTTTACTAACATGGATTCATATCAACGAAGACTATAAATATCATTATTTGACTGTTTGCTCAATGTCCTCATAGTTAACAAGGAAAAACATTTCTGCTGCAAGCACCATTAACTACAAGATAAAATGCTTAAAATAATACCCAAATCACAAATTTCCTATGGAGAGGGTTACTTTACCTTTTCATTAATAAAGGTATATTATGAACACATGGATTAGAAACTTGCCAAATGCTACTTGGGACAGACACCAAGAGCTTGGGTTTATTAAAAGATAATAATACTTAATAACCTCGAGTCATGAAACGTGACCTAGCTCATACCTACCCCTCACTCTTTTCATCGTAATCATTTTCACACACGGTGAGTTCACAGCCTCCTTTCTGCACCAACTCCCTCAGTTTTCATGCCTCAGTACTTCTCCATTTTGCCCTTTCCCCTATAGATTTTGCCTGGGAATTCTGGGAGAGTACTGGATACTCTTCTACCTCCAGCATGAAATTGCTGCTGGGGGAACTTCCTATCAGGGCTAAGCTTCACCCCGCAACGCAGGGGGGTAGGGAGAAGGGTGTGTATTGCAGGCTGCCTAGAACGGACCCCAGACCTTGGGCCACACAGCCTGGGGGTGAGTGAACTAACAGCCTCCTCACAACTCATATTTGCATTCCAATTCACACGGCCATTTCACAAAGGAGCTGGCAGTTTTTAAACCTGCTGTAAAACCAACCAGGGATTCACCCCATCCATCATGGGACTGCAGCTGTCTTTTGAGAGCCACAGCAGGGACTGAAAGAGGAGTGTTCCTTAACCAGAGCTAAACCAGCCAGTGAAGGGGGATACTCCCTCAAATTCAAATGCTGGAAAACAAAATGGATGAGAAGCAGACCTGGAATTCAAGGTGGGCTCCAAAGGTAGAGGGAGCTGGGTTCAGATCCTTCTTCAGAACTAACTAGTTGTATGACCTTAGCCAAGTTACCTAATCTCCTTAAACCTGTTTCCTGCTCTGTAAAATGGAGATAACAAAACCTACCTTACAGGGTTTGGGGAGCTTTAAAAGAAATGATGCAGGGAATGCACACAGCCCAATGTCCGGCACACAAAAGTACCTGGTAAATGTCTTTGTGCTTGGAAGTGGCCCAGGCCAGCGATTACCAGCCTGGGGTCTGGAGCCAACACTGCTGTGGTTCAAATCCCGCCCCTAGCATTTAATAGCTGAGTGCCTCAGATAAGATATGTAGCCTTCCCTGACTCGGTTTCTCTATCACTAAAATGGAAATTTATTATAACACGTAATAGATATCTAATAAATACCAGCTATTTTCATTTCATCAGGAATAAAAACAGCTTGTGTTTCCACTTCAACCAACAATGTAGTAGTGACTTAAATGAAAGTTTCATAATATAATGTGTGTATCTAAAAAAATCGTGAAGACCTTGTATGCATTTATGATTTGGGGGGCAGAGTCAAATTGTGATGCTTAGGGTGGGGCTAAACTGTAACATGAAAAAAAAAAAANAAAAAAAAAAAATTCAAAGACGGAGTATAAACCACCCACCAGGGAGCTATTTCTTTTGTAATGTGCATTCCATTTCTTCTCCCTCATGCTTTCTAATTCCTTCCACATTTCCTGCCATAATTATCAAATGTTTAGTTTCTGACCTCACTTTTCTGGAGACTAGAGCCCAGGGAATTTAGAATTGTTTATTTTCTGTCCATAAACCTTTGAGTTAATGGAGGGGCTTGAGAGCGAAGGGTTTGTTGGTTTGTTTGTAGTGTCTCAGGGAGGTCAGCGGAGTTGAAAAGAAAACATTACAAAATAAGCGCTGAACTGCTCTAACTGGAAACGCGGAGCCCCAAAGAGCAGAGTAATGGATCTCACACAGGCGCTGCGTTAGTTTAGGGGGAAGCTGAGATTGTAAAAGGCCGTTATTTGGCCCAGATCATAGCACAAAGCCCGAGGGCACTTTACAAAGAAAAAATTTAATTTCAGGGAAACACAATTTCACTTTATAAAAAAGAAAGTAAATTTTATTTTGCCCCAAAAGAAGAATCCCTTGAGATTCCCTCCTCTCCCTCCCCCTGCCCCCGAAGACAGACTTGGAAGGGAAAAGTCCCCAACTCTTCTCAATTTCCTCCAAAGTGAAGGACAGAACTCAGGCTCCTTTCTGAACTCGGCTGCGGCTCTTGTCGCCGCCTCCGTCCCAATCGGCCCAGCGAGTCCTCTTCCCTCCCCACTCTCCCTCCATATTAGCCGCGGTGGGGCTCTCGCTTACGCCCCAAACTACTTCTTCGGATTTGGGGATTTGAGTTTGTGAAGTCGCCTTTCTGCTCGGAGAGTCCCTCAGCTCCGCCCCTCCCCAAGTACGGAAACTCCCTTCCCACCCGGGCCGAGCATCCCCAGGACGCACGCCCGGCCCGCCCGGCGCGCAGACCGAGTGGCCCCGGGCCCGAGCTCGGAGCTCCCCAGCCCCCGTCCTACCTCGCCGTGGACCCAGGCGACGGCCACCAGCGCGAGCGCCAGCCAGCGTTTCCACA
>NW_007728079.1:255174-257010 GCF_000696425.1 Galeopterus variegatus | reverse complement strand
CCCGCGGCCTGAGGACCGAAGCCGGCCCCTCCCCCCCCCAGCTGAAAGGGAGAGGGCCAGGGATGCAGAGGGGTCAAGGTGTCACTGCACCTCAGCGCAGGGAAGTGGGCGCAGGGGTCGATGACCGGCTGGTGTGGGAAAGGCTGCTTTGCGTCCAACTGTGGCTTTCCTGGGGAGAGGGGGAGGCAGCCCTGCTTTGCTGAGAAGATCCTGGGTCCAGCGTCTGCCAACAGCCTCATCCTGTCCCCCGCCAGGTCCAGGGCGGTGTCCCCCTCCTCTCCTCTGCCCACTCCTCACCTGTGTCCTTTCTCCCACGCCTGTCATCCCAGGTATTCTCCATGTTCATGCTTCCCATCTCCACCAACTTCTGCCCAGCGGCCTTCAAATGTGTGCTACCTCTTTGACGGTGCTGACTTCCTAAAATGCTCCTAATTATGGTCTCTTTCCTGCCCTGGGTCCTGTGTCTCTGGTGCCAAGAACAAATCCACTTGGCACCTCAGATTTAACATGCCCAAGGCTGAGCCCCACTTCCCACCAGCTCCCTGGCCTGCTCATCCACCTCTTTTAAGTGGTTGCTGCCAAAACCTATCCTTTTTTTTTCCTAGAGGTGGTTTGTCACCGTGGCCTGGTAGTTTTCCCTTTGAGATCTCATACGCATCTCCTCATCCCCATTCACATGTCCACTTCCCTAGGCCTTCATCCTTTCTCATCCGGACATTCTGGAAACCACCTCTGGTTGCCCTCTGGCTCCAGGCTCTCCCCACCTAGTCTCCACTGCAACCCATTGTCATATTCTCTCACTACCCGCTTTAAACAATGTCTTCCTCACATTCTTGCTCTACTCAGAAACTTTCAGCACTCTTCTTCACACATCAGATCCAAGCTCTCTGCTTTTCTTGTAAGCCCTCCATTACTGGGTCCACCCTATCCACCTAACCTCACTTCACCTACTTCAACACACTCCCTCTGCTCAAATTGGGCTGGTCTTCTCAGTGTCCTCTGAACTTATCATATTCATTCTTCTACCAAGGTTTGTTGAATGCCTACTGTTGTGGTTTTAGGGGGCTTCAAAATAACACCCGTGTTCTTCTGAGCAAGTTCATAATCCACTGAAATAGCCTCAGGAGTCAGACTGATAGAGAGCAAAATGTCAGCTTTGTCCCTGGTAAAAGCTGGAATGGCTGCCATGGCTTTAGATGTGCAGGGACAGTGGGCATCCTACTACTTCACGCCCAAATTGAACATACCCACCCAGTCACAAGTAGAGTTGGAAAACCTACTGGTATAAAACCGACTGCATGGAAAAGCAGAAACCACATGCTTCTTGGGGTGCGACTGCTCTCCTAAACCTGAGGGAAGAGAACCATACCTGCTGAGTTCTTTCAGGCCCCCAGTAAGACAACTTACTCCTGCTCCCTTGTTAGGGCAACAGGAGGAGTGGGGAATAGAAGGCCCCCTGCCAGCTGCTCTGCCCCAGTCACTGTGCTAGGATGGAAGGGAGCTGTGATGTACAGTTTGGCTTCTGCCTCTAACGACTCACAACACTTTGCATCCCAAGCACATGCACTGCACCCCCTCAGAATCTGGCATGATCTTCTTTCCTCCTTCTGCCTATTGAAATTCTGGGCTTTTGTTTTGTTTTCAGGACCCAAGTCAAGTTTCATTGCTTCTCTAGTACCTTTTCTGACAACAGCTTGGCATAGCACAAAGTACATGGAGTTTGAGGTCAAACCAAACTAGCTTTCAGTCCTGTCACAGCCATTTACCAGTTGGGTGATCTTCAAATTACTTAAGCTCTCTGAACCCAGGTTTCTGCATCTGACAAATGGCAGTGTT